>NC_058130.1:218118901-218128288 GCF_016433145.1 Gracilinanus agilis
AGGAAACAGAGACCAGAGATTAAATGACTTGCATAAGGTCATATAGGTAGTTGTGGCAGGCTGTCTCAGTCTAAATCCAAGACTCTCTCCATAAGTCACAACCTGTCTTGGCCCTTGTGAATTTGCCATCACAGAATTTTCAGGGTTGGAAGAGACCTCCATGGCTAACTAGTCTGAACCATAACAGACATGACTTCCCATTAGAACATGTTACAAGGGTTGTCATCCAGCCACTATATATGCCATAGATTTTTAGCCCTGAAAAAGGAGGGAACTTACAAGTCCATAAAATAATTGAATTTTTAATTTGAATTTCATTTGTTTTAGGCTTTAATTAGCTATGCTGACAGGTTACAGGCTGAGTTCATAATCAGCATAAATTAAACTCCTACCATATACCAGGCACTGTGTTGTTTACTGGGAATCAAAATCGTATATATAATATATTTAATAATATTATATTCTTTTACATGTAAAATATAAAAATATAACATGAAAATATATAAATAATAAATAAAATAATTGTAGATGAATTATTTTATTTTATATTTTTACACTTAATAAATATTTAAAATAAAACAGTATAAAACATAAACATTGTGTTAATATTAATTACATATACATATGTACATGTATATAAAACCACTATATAATGGGGAACCCATCAACTCTTATTCATTAGAAGTTCACAAAGGTACTTTCGCTGCCAGAAACCTCTGTGAAAGGATTCATTGCATTGTTATTCTTTCTTCCTTTATAAAGATGGCATAGGAGTGAGTTAGGAGGGTCAGAAGATAGAGAACCCAGAGACAGGAAAAACTGAGTTTAAATCTGGCTTCATAATCTGACTTAATTCAGCTAAGTCATCCACATCGAGAGAAAGGACTGTGGGAATAGAAATGCAGAAATAAAACATTTGATTTTTTCACTTGTTTATATGGGTATTGCATGTGGGGTTTTGGTTTTTAAAAGATTATTACAAAAATGATATTAATTTAGAAATAGGTATTGAGTAACAATGCATGTATAACCCAGTGGAACTGCTTGTTGGCTCTGGAAGGGGAGAGGGGAAACAAGGAGGGAAAGTACATGAATCAGTTATCTGCGGAAAAATACTTAAATAAACATTTTTTAAACAAGCACCAAAATAATAATAATAATAATTCAGCTAAGTCACTTAACTTCTCTCTGCCTCAGTTTCTTTCATTGTAAAATGGGGATAATAATACTTACCTCATAGGGTTCTTATGAAAATCTAATGAGATAATATTTGTAAAAAGTATTTAGGGGGAAGCTGGGTGGTTCAGTGAATTGAGAGTCAGGCCCAGAGATGGGAGGTCCTGTGTTCAAATGTGATCTCAGACCCTTCCTAGCCCAGGTGACCTTGGGCAAGTCACTTAACACCTATTGCCTAACCCTTTATGACTCTTCTGCCTTCAAACCTGTGTATAGTATTTATTCTAAGACAGAAGCTAAGAGGTTTTTTTTAAGTGCTTTGCATAGTGACTAGCACATAGTAGGCACTTAAGAAATGCTTATTCCCTTCCTCCTATAGCAGGCAACATGTTTTTCAGTCCTTTTAGCTCTACATCTATGATTCAGACCCAGCAGTAGGGATGGTTTTGTGGTTCTATGGCAAAGGACTTCTAAAAACCTTCTAAAACCTCTAAAAACCCTTCTAGTCCTACATCTTATGATCTCAGAGCTAGGAAGCATTTGCTATAACAACCTGTCCTGTAGAGAGCTAGTCTGGGATTTCTTCATCTGCCCATTGGAAAAAAAAATGACATTGACACACCAGAAAAAGGGACCTGTGTCTACCACTGTTTTTGAAGAAGTCATTCACCTCAGAGCTGTGTTTTAAAAAGTCATTTGTCATAATCTCTCTCTCCTATGTCTGACCAACAACATAAACCTGTTCCATGAAGGACGGATAGCTGGAATTAGAAGTATAATAACAAGAGCCGGCATTTATCTAGCACTTTTCAAATATTTATTTCCTTTTATCCTCACAACAATCCTGAAAGTCAGGTCTGTTATTATTATCCCCACTTAATAGATGAGTAAACTGAAGCAAAATGATTTGCCAAAGGTCACACAGCTAATAGGAGGCTGAGGCAGGATTAAATCTCAGAGCTTCCCAGCTCCAACTCCAGAGCTCTCTCCAATATGCCAACCAGCTGCCATGGCTGTAGATTTTTAGCCCCAAAAAGGAAGAAACTAACAAGTCCATAAGATAATTGAACCTAAAATTTTAGTTTCATTTGTTTTAGGCTTTAACTAGTTGTGCTAACAGGTTACAGGCTGAGCTCATGATCAAATAATCAGCGTAAATTAAACTCCCACTATACACCAGGCGTTGTATTGTTTACTGGGAATATAAAGACTAAAATGAAGCAGTTTCTGTACTCAAAGTGCTTCTATTTTATAGAGGGAGACAGCAGGTGTACATATAAACATATGCAAAGTAAACAAATATGTGTGTGTGTATATACATATATACACACACATATAAAATAAATTCAAGGCAGTTTGAGGGAAGTGAGATAATAGGAGCTGGGGGAATCATGAAAAACAATCATATAGGAGGTGAAATTTGATTTGATCTTCAAAGGAAACTAGGGATTCTAAAGGGCAAAGGAGAGGCAATGAAAAAATGCATTTAGAGTATTGTGGACCATGCCCAAGTTAGATAAGTCTAGCAATCCAGGTTTGAGATTTAAAAGGCAATAAAGTACAACGGTCCATAAAATACAATGGAAACCAATTTTATTTTTTTAGGTATTAAAAGAATATACTTTAAAGTTAAAGGGATATAAAATGCTGCTTCCTCAATAATTACCAAATTGGGAACTCAGCAACTCAATTGCAGGCAGTTGGAGCTCTGGAATTATTTGGGATGCCAACTCCCACTAGGCGAAGCCTCTATACTTCAGACTGTCAAGCAGCCAAACTACCTTTCCACCCTTTCAAAGAACAAATCCAGTACCTATGATGGGAGCCCAGTAATTAGTCAAAGCATCAAGTGGGAATGCAAGGAAGAAAGAGGATGAAGGAGGAAGAGACAGTTCTCTGGACTTTTGCTCTTAATCACTCTCAACAGTTCAGAAGGTCCAATCATCCTGCCCCTTGATGACCAAGAACCTACCCTCCATGAAGCCTATGCAGAGTCCCAGAAATGGGAGGGAGCATGTTGTTTATGAAGAATCACAAGAAGATCCAGGACTGAAGGGTGGAGGAATATATAATTAAGGCACAAGGGTCTTGATGAAATCTCCAGTCTTCTGTACAGGAGAGCCATTTTCAAAAGGAAGAATCTCCAAATTCTGAGTATGCAGACCTTTAAAAACATGGAACGCAGCTTCATTTTGTTTTCAAGTATCAGCTACTTCTTCAAAGATTCCTTGTAGGTGGATGAGGAACTTGGAAAAGTTGAGAGTTCAGTGCTAAAGTGGAGGATGAATGAATGGCTAGGCCATAGGGATTTTATGACCTCAGTTTGAATGAATCATGTGGACCCAGAAGAGAAACCAGAACAAGGAGTTTAGAAAAGAATATCCTTATCTGATGGAATTTTATGGAAAACCTCCTAGGGAGAATTTCAAAGTAATGAAACAAACTAAAAAAAGGTGCTGAATTTGCAGTTTAATTTTTTTTTAACTTGACTATTAGCAAAAATAGGTAACCAGAGGAAAGACTCATAGAAGTAATTCTACTGGGAAAGTCCTCAAGGTGAGAAAGTATTAGGATTTTAATTCATTACTTGGGAAGGAAGGAAGTAGGGAAAGAAGGAAGGAAGGAAGGAAGGAAGAAAAGAGAGGGAAGGAGAGAGGAAGAAAAAAGAAAGAATGAAAGAAAAATCTGGAGAATATATCTCTGGCATTAGGATTGAGGAATTTCCTTAGTACTTAAAGGAAGAAAGATTTCAGATGTGTGGGTGCTCCCTCTCCCCCCCTACAAATTATAATCCCTTACATTATAGTAGGTAGTCTTAAATAAATTCCTGAGGTTGGGGTAGAGGTGGGGGAAGTTCACCACATGGCGGCTGAATTTTTCCTAATAAATCTCTTTGAATTCAACTGGGCTGGTCCTTGGACAACCAACATGCAATCTGTTACTAAATTTATAATAGGAACAGTTCACAGTACACAGTGCTTAAAGATTTACAAAGCACTTTACACACATTATTTTATTTGATCCACACTTTTACCTGTGTGAGGTAATGTTATGATCCCTATTTTTCAGATGTGGATACTGAGGTTTAGAGAGATAAAATGACTTGTACAGGGTCACACAGCTAGTAAATGTTTGAGACAAGATTCAAACCCATGTCTTTCTGAGTTTGGGGGCTGAGTTCTATTCTCTACACCAGAGGGGTTTAGCACACCATTGAGGCATCACTTCTGAGAATGGCCCAAAGCAGATAAAAATGTAATTGGGAAATATTTAATAAAATACACAAAAATACAATAAAATATAGCTAATATTACATTTTAAAACTAAGTCAGTATGCACCAATAGGGATCCTTATGTATAGATTAGGGGTTCCTGTTTCTATTTGAGTTTGACATCACTGTTCTACTCCATACTCAAAAATGTTCTAGTGTGGTGGGATCTGACAGAACTCGTTTTCTACTATCAGAGCCTTTGAGAACTTAGGCTGCTCACCTCCATGTATAGAGGCATCTGAATAGGAAGTAAGGAAACAAGATTTATTAACATCTATTATGTTCCAAGTACTGTTAAGCACTTTATAAATATTATCTCACTTGATCTTCATAAAAGTGTTATTATTTCTCCATTTTACAGATGCAGAAATTGAGGCAGACAGAGGTTAAGTGACTTTCCCAGGGTCACATAGTTATGTTTGAGAGCAGATTTGAACTCAGGTCTTCCTGTCTCCAGCCCAAAATGCCACTTGACTACTCCAAGCATTAGAATTGGGAGCCTCTTGGGGCTTGTGCTCTCTCCCCTCCCCTCTCACTGGGAAAGTGAAAAAAATGATCAGAGTAGGATTTTAGTGAAAGAATTTCTTAATTAGCTAAGAGAAAAATAATACTGTATGTTAATGGAAAGTTTTATATCCTAGAGGACATGTCTTTCTCTGTTCAGGTGGACTTTTCTTTGGAAAGTAGAGTCTGTTAATTCATTAGTTGACCAACTTTAGACCTTTAGGGGAGAACCAAGGTTACCTAGAATTTGAATGAAGCTCTATAACTTCTCTGAGTAATGTAGACCATAGCAACTCCTCTGCCTAGGCTCAGACATAGAAAGAATCCTCCTCTTTCCAACTGCCATAGTTTTATCACCCCCATTTTACAGATGAGAAAGCTGAGACTCAGAATTATGAAGAGACAACAAGAGCACACAATTAGTAGCAGAGCTGAGATTAGCTCGTATTTGTGTGTATGTAGGGCAGTTAGGTGTCATAGTGCATGGAATGCTGAGTCTGGAGTCAGGAAGACCTGAGTTCAAATCTGGCCTCAGATACTTTCTTGCTGAGAAATCCTAGAAAGTCATGTAACCTTGTTTGCCTCAGTTTCCTCATCTGTAAAATGAGCTGGAGAGGGAAATGGCAACCCACCACTGTGTCTTTGCCAAGAAAACCCTCCAAAAGGGGTTTATAAAGAGACAAGACTAAAAATGACTAAACAACAATGATGTGTGTGTGTGTGTGTGTGTGTGTGTGTGTGTGTGTGTGAATCTAGCCCTAGGTCACATAGGTAGAAAGTGGAAATACTCAGATTTGAACTCAGATTCTCTGCTTCCAAATCCAGTACTTTTTCCACTTCACCATATATAGCCATAGTCATGTGAAGTAGATAGTATAAGTATTATCAGCCCAGTTAAAAAATCAACCAGTTCTATCCTATATTCGCTTTTAGGAACTCAGCCTAGTCAAATATCCATAAATACTCAAATTTGGGGGATCTTTGAAAGCCCAGATGGTTCTCTACCCTATTTTTTTAAAATTTACCCCAGGATAGGATAGGACCCAACATACAGTAGGAGCTTAATAAATGCATATTGATTGATTGATATCATCAATTCAAAAGTTCCCTCCAAGTGAGAGATAGAAACTAATCTCTAACTGTGTGTGACTCTTGCCCATAGTCTCTCACTAGTTCATCAGTATGGCAGAAGGCTGTTTCTTCCTGATGCTGAGAGGGTATCAGTGGATATCATGTATCATCGGTCTTGACCTGTCATTCCTCTCTTGCCATGCAACTTTCCCTTCCTTTCATATAGTTACTTGATGATATCTTTTGCATATTACAGCAGGCTCATATCTACCACCCTCTTCTTTATTGCACTCTGTGTGATAATTCATTTTTAATTCTTCTCTATTTGAACGTAGACATTTGCTATCTAAGGCATGTTTTAAGCTCTTTTGGTTTCCTTGTGGCAATTAATATTCATTGGTTAAATTTCTGGCTAAAATTATTATAATCAGTGTCAACATCATTCCTTTAATCTATTACTCATTTTTTATTTTCAATTACTTTTAAAAATAGTTCAGTATTAGCTTGTTTCAATTCTGTGCTATATTTTCCTCATTTCCCCCGCTTATTTTAATTCTGATTTTATCTCTGACAAGTCACAGACAATTGACTCAGGGATAGCTTCCACACCAACAACAAGTTTTTGTTGTTATTGTTGTTGTAAATAAAATCTAGTTTGGTCTTTCTGGCATCATTTGGGGCTTGCCATATTCAGTACCAATCAATTCTTTTCTCAACGAAGGTATAAAGACATGAGGCTTCTGTGCAATCTACAAATTTTAGCTTTTCTTTTTAAAAATATATTTCTAATTACATGTAAAAACAACTTTTAATATTCATTTAAAAATTTTTGAGGTCCAAATTTTTCCCTTCCTCTTAACCTTCTCCCCTCATTGAGAATGCAAACAATTTGATATAGATTATACCTATATAGTCATGTAAAATGTATTTCCTTATTACTTATGTTGTAAGAGAAAACACAGATTGCCCCCCCCACCAAAACAACAAAAACAAAAGCAAAAAATAAAGTTTTAAAAGTTTTTTTCAATCTATATTCACATTCTATCAATTCTTTTTCTGGAGACGTATAGTATTTTTCATTTAAGTCCTTCAGAATTTTCTTAGATCATTGTATTGCTAAAATAGTTAAGCCATTCAGAGTTGCTCATCATACAGTATTGCTTCTACTGTGTATAGTCTTCTGGTTTTGCTCACTTCACTTTGTATCAATTTATAAAGTCTTTCCAGATTTTTCTGAAAGCATCTTGCTCACAATTTTTTAGAGCATAATTATTCCATCACAATCACATACCACAACTTGTTCTGCCATTTCCCGGTCAATGGATATTCCCTCAATTTCTAATTCTTTGCTACCATAAAAAGAGCTTCTATTAATATTTTTTACATTTCATTTCATTTTCTTTTTTAAAAATCTCTTTGGGATATAGACCTAGTAGTGGTTTTGTTGAGTCAAAAGATATTCATGGTTTTAGAGCTCTTTAGGCAGAGTTCCAAATAGCTCTTCAGAATGCTTGGATCAGTTTATATCTTCACCAAAAGTGCATTAGTGTCCCAATTTTCCCACATACCCCAAAACATTTGTCATCTTCCTTTTCTGCAATAGTCAGTTTGATAGGTGAGAGATGGTACCTCAGAATTGTTTCCCCCCCCTAATTTCAATTTATTTATTTATTTAGAATATTTTTCCAAGGTTATATGATGAATGATTTTTCCTACCCTTCTTTCCTCCCCCTTCCCAGAGCTGACAAACAATTCCACTGGGTTATGCATGTATCACTGTTCAAAACCTATTTCCATATTATTCATATTTGCAATAGAGTGATCTTTTAAAGCCAGAACCCCAGTCATATCCCCATTGAACCACATGATGGATAATATGTTTTTCTTCTGCATTTATACTCCCACAGTTCTTTCTCTGGATGTGGATAGCATTCTTTCTCATAAGTTCCTCTGGATTGTCCTGGATCATTGCATTGCTGCTAGTAGAAAAGTCTATTACATTAGATTGTGCCACAGTATATCAGTCTGTATACAGTGTTCTCCTGATTCTGCTCCTTTTGCTCTGCATCAATTCCTGGAGGTCTTTCCAGTTCACATAGAAATACTCCAGTTCATCATTCGTTTCAGCACAATAATATTCCATCACCATCAGATACCACAACTTGTTCAGCTCAGAATTGTTTTAATTTACATTTCTCTAATCATTAGTGATTTAGAGTATTTTTATAGGATTATTGATAGTTTTGACTTCTTCATCTGAAAACTGCGTTCATATCCTTTGACTATTAATCAATTGGAAAGTCACTTGTACTTTTATAAATTTAACTCATCTCTATATATTTGAGGAATGAGACCTGTATCAAAAAAGTTTGCTGCAAATTTTTTCACCATTATTATTGATAACTATGTATTTCCCTCTATTTTACCATTCATCCTCCCTCTCCTTTTACCCTATCCCTCCCCAAGTGTTTTGCTTCTATCCAAATTCACCCTCCCTTCTATCAGACCCTTTCTCTAATATTCTTCCCTTCCTTCTTCTCTTTAGAGTGTTGTTCATCCTTTGTTTTTGAAAAGGACCAATGACATTGGGGGGCAATATCTTGACTTACTCATGAATTGGATTTAAGTGAGACAGAGTTGCACAAAATCATCAGCCTTCACTCTTTGTTCTAGTCATCCAAGTTCAGTGGCAAGACAAAAGTCAAAATGACTAGTGGTGGCTTGAGATTCCATGGATGATCATTGTTCCTTTGATGTCTCGCTAAGCTTTAAGTGCTACACGGAGCCTGCCTCTCCTGCCTTCATAGCTGCTGGAACAAATTGTTCTCATCATCTCTTCCACTGAGGAAAGTCTTTGCATATCTAGGATAAACACTCCACTAATCCACTGACAGGTGGGAGGCCTGTCAGTTACCTTCAACCTGGTTTAGCCTGCCCAGTGGGATAGTTTACAAGGTGAGGCCATTAGGCCTGCTATAGTTTTTATCATACACTGTCTTGCTGATGTCATTTACCCCAAGTCTATTCCATTGATCCTCCTCTCTATCTCTTAGCAAGTACCATATTGTTTTGATGACTGCTGCTTTATAGTATAGTTTAATATCTGGTACTGCTAGGCCCCCTTCCTTCACATTTTTTTTCATTATTTCCCTTGATATTCTTGATCTTTTGTTATAGTTTTTTCTAATTTGAAATTTGTTATAGTTTTTTCTAATTCAGTAAAGAAGTTTTTTGGTAGCTTGATAGGTATGGCGTTAAATAGGTAAATTAATTTGGGTAGAATTGTCATTTTTATTATGTTAGCTCGTCCTACCCATGAGCAATCAATGGCTTTCCAATTGTTTAGATCCAGTTTTATTTGTTT
>NC_058130.1:218131225-218170166 GCF_016433145.1 Gracilinanus agilis
TCTCTCTCTCTCTCTCTCTCTCTCTCTCTCTCTCTCTCTCTCTCTCTCTCTCTCTTCCCCCCACCCCCAATCCCCTGGACTCTATCGCCAGAAGCTGCTATGTTGTGGTGTCAACTGACCATGGGTGGCACCCTATTGACTCTAGGATAAAATATGAAATCCTCAATTTGACATTTAAAGCCTTTCACCATCTGGCTTCAGCCAATGTTTCCAGGCTTCTTTCATATTATACTTTCAACTTGTACTTTATGGTATAGTTGCTCTTGCTGGACTCCAGAACTTGGCAGTCTATCTTCTGCCTCCATTTTTTTTTTTTTTTTTGCACAAGCTGCCCACTATTTGGAATGCACTTTTTCTTTACCACAGTCCCTACATTCCTTCAAGGTTCAGCTCTTGGGATCACCTCCTATGGGAAGTCTTTCCTGAACCATTTAATTGTTAGTTCTTTTTTTCTTCTCAAATATTTATGTATATGTGATTCAGTCATTTCAGTGTCATCCTACTCTTCGTAACCCCATTAGGGATTTTCTTGGAAAAGATACTGGAGTAGTTTGCCATTTCCTATAAGAAAAATTATAAATAAGATATAAGAAGAAAAAGACAAAAACCAAGACAGTCCCTGCTCTTACAGAGTTTATGATCTAATGGGGGAGAGGAAGACAACACACAAAAGGAAGCTGAATAGGGGAAATGGGAGGTGAGGGAAAGGAAGGTAATTGATTTGGAAAGGAGTCCAAAGGAGTACAGCTGAGTGGGAAAGGAAGATATGGTTAGTCTAGGACTTCTCCACTCAACCTTCTGTTCATAGGGATTCCATGAGCAGAGGGGACAGATACTCTAGGCCAGTGATGGGCAAACTTTTTAAAGAGGGGGCCAAAGGAAAGGAAATGCTCATCTGTCAGTCTGTTTCTAAGGCAACTCTTTCAAAGTGTCATTGTATTGTATCCTACTCATTGTATTCATCAGATTAGGAATAATGTCCAGCAGCCTGATAGAACATTTCAGGGGCCCTGCATCTGGCCCGAAGGCCATAGTTTGACTACCACTGCTCTAAGCAACTCTTTAAAACTTTAAGCCTTAGAGGAGGTGTTATATACCCTGGTAAAGGAGAGTATCCTCCTCAGAGGGTTGCCTATCCCAATCACAGGTCCTGTCCCACTTATAAGTTTCTTTTCTTTATTCTCATTCCATCCCCAGTCACCCTCCCACCCCATCCCAAGTAGAATGTAATCTCCTAGAAAGCAAGCAATTTGCTCTTTTGGTCTTTGTATCTGTCAGATTGTAAATAGCTTGAGGCCAGGAGAACTCTTTTGCTTCAAGGCACTTAAATGTTTATTGATTATTCTTTTTGTAACCCCAGCACCTGGCATGGGGCTTTGAATCTGATAGGCAGTTAGTAAAGGGCTGTTGGATTGAAGTGGATCACCAGAGTCCAAGTTTAGGGACACCATAGGACGGTGATGGTGAACCTTTTAGAGATAGAGTGCCAGGTCCCACCCCCATTCCTCCTACCTGGCTCCCCCCAGCCTCCCCTTACCCCAGACAGGGGAGGGAGGAAGCACTCCCATTGGACTGCTGGACAGAGGGGTGGATGATGAGAGGCACATATGAAGATGGGATGGGAGTGGCCCAAATGCTCCGCTCCCCTCCAGCCCTATTTCCCTTCAGCTATGTGCCATGCTGTGCTCTCCTACCCCACCATGAGAATCACCTTCACCACAGACTCAACAGGCTGCTGTCTGCACCACACCTCACATAGCATGGGAACCCTCCTCCCCCCCACCACACACACCAGTGCCTTACCCCAGACAGGAGAAGGAAAAAGTGCTCCCATTGAGCTGTTGGGCAGAGGGGCAGGTGAAGTGAGGAATGTCCTCAGGCTCATGGAGAGGGGGAGGGGAACAGCTTCACCTCAGTCCTTCTGGCTTTCTGGTAATGAACCCTGGCAGGCAACTGCAGGTGTGTCCACAGAGAGGACTCTGTGTGCCCTTTCTGGCATGTGTACTATAGGTTTGCCATCACTGCCATAGGAGAACCAGCAGCCATTCCCAAACCTCACAACCCTAGTAGTGGAATTAGCAGCTAAATCAGGAAGAGAGAAGTAAGGGTGAGCTCTTTTCCCTATTGCCCAGGCAAGATTCTGCTTCTATCTCAAATCCCAGCTTCTTTATTGTGTCCAGGTGTAGCCTTTAGAGTAGGTGACTCTTGGCCCCACTTTATTCCTTCTCTATCCCATAGTAACAGGTTCTTCTTTTGTGTCTTAAAGGCTTTTCTATCTTTTCAAAATTTCCTCTTAAAATGCAAATGCCCCCTTTGAAAGTTCTGTTACCAGAGAAGTCAGAGTAGAAAGAATTTTGAATTCATTTTGCCCAACATCCTTCTTTTTGTATTTATAAGTTAAATTCCTTTACAAGTTACATTCATTTTTGAATATATTCATCCCTTCTTTTCTTTCCTACCCAATGAGTCTGCTCATGCAAGAAAAAACAAAACAAAAGAAAACCTGGGAGGTGGGGAGCCAGGTGGGAGGGAAAATGCCAAGCCAATCAACTCACTAAACAACTGTGACTGAGACAGTAATATTCTACCCATATATTCTCCCACCTCTTGTAAAAAAGGACAAAGAAAGGAGGGAGGTACATTTTCATGTCTCTTTACCCCCCCCATGTGAAACATAATTAGTGTTCAGGTTCATGTTATTGTTCTATGTGAAGGAAATTATGAGGTGACTTTGATCATGAGGAGAGAAGTGTAACTTTGGATAGTTTGGGAGGCTAGAATAGGTGCCCCTATAGTCAATAGGAAAAGTCAGCAATTGAGGTGGTAGGCAAGGAGGCCAGGAGGCAGGCTGGGTGGCTCCTTGGATGTCTCAGGCAAAGGAGAAAAGGTAACAGTTGGCCCACAAGGCATAATGTGTGAGTGTCAGTGGGCAGAGAGAAAGTTTGATAAACTGAACCAAGACCAGATTTTGGTCTCTTGATTTCCTTGTTGGTATTGACTGGCAGGGAGGGGACATGGCTCCTGAGGAACAGCAAGCTAAATGAAGAAAATAGATTAGGGTAAATCTTCCATAAAAGTTATCTACCCCTTCTCTCTTTCTTTCATCCTTCTCCCCTACTCCTTTCTGACTAAATAAAAACATTAAGTCTGTGGCTAGACTCATATATAATTCTAACAGTTCTTTTCATTTATATTGTTGCCATCACTGTATAGAATGTTTTCCTGGTTCTACTTCCATCACTCTGAATCAGTTCATTGAAATCTTCCTATTTGTCTTCATATAATTTATTACATAACAATAATATTCTATTAATGGATCACAATTTTAGTAATTCCCCAGTTACTATGCACTCATTCCAATTCTTTGCTACCATAAGAAAGTGATGCTATGAATATTTTACCTTATCATTTTATTGAAATTAAGGACATTAGGTGACTTGTCCCAAATCACATAGCTAATAATCATGTGTGTGTGTGTGTGTGTGTGTGTGTGTGTGTGTGTGTGTTCAGCCCTATGATTTCATTGGTAAAACAAATTCCCAGTGAGGAAACTTTCTCTATCAAGTCTGCACCTGCATCATAGATTATAGTATTAAAGAATTGTTCATGATACTCAAAGGCAAAAATGACTTATCCAAAATATCATA
This sequence comes from Gracilinanus agilis, assembly GCF_016433145.1. NCBI lineage: Eukaryota > Metazoa > Chordata > Mammalia > Didelphimorphia > Didelphidae > Gracilinanus > Gracilinanus agilis. The sequence goes on from NC_058130.1 coordinate 218,134,873, forward strand.
AAGCCAGTATGTACAAATATTATACACTGTAAGGAATTAAAATTAAGGGTTTGACTAAATATATGAGAATTCTAAGATAGTACTATGGTTGCTGATTTAAAAATATTATAGCTCAAGTCAAATTGACTTTCAGTAGCTTTATTTACAAAAAGGTGGAAAGAGTGAAAGTTGAGAAATGTAAAAGAGAGAAGAGTAAAAAGTCTAGCCTATCACCCTAAATGTTGGTCTAGTCCCTGGCTCAACCCAGGTAGGGCTTGTTAACTCCTCAGCCAGAAGGATTTGATGGTGAATTAAACAAGGGTTCAATCCACTTGGCCTCCTCCAAGAAGAGGAGGCCTCTCTGGAACTAATCTCTCCAGAAGCCAGGAAAGGAGGGTCAGCTTCTCACTCACCCAAGCTGAAGCTGCAAAGGAGAAGATTCAGGAGCATCTTACCAGAAGCAGTTCAAGAGCCAGCATTCCAGGTCAAAATCCCAAGTTGTAACTCCAAGCCACAGTCCCAGACCAAAATCCTCCAAGACAAAAATTCAGGCCAAAGATCCCTTGGACAGGAAGTTCAGGATTTTTGTAGTCCTTTTTTCACGTCCCTTCCTGTCCCTTCCTTTACTTTATGGGAGCCAATTGCAGTCTTTAAATTTGCTTAGCATTGTCTAGGGGGTGGTCAGTTGCTTCTGAAGTTGACACCCACTTTTAGCAAGTGGCTCGCGGACTTCCCTTACTTAGTGTTAAGTAGGGGTGTTTTCAGTTTTTGTTGATTAATTTAAAAATAGGCAAGGGGATTAGGAATAAACAATAGGCATCCTGTCTTCACAAAATACATACATACATTCACATATTAGAATAGTTTAAATTCTTTTTTAAAATAAAAATGAATTACAGGATGAAATGAAGTGAATAAAATGAGAAATGGATGAAATGAGTCTTAAACTCAGGTCTTCTTAACTCAACATCTTTGTTTCCACCTATGGTCCAGATGCCTCTAGCTATCAATCATAGTTCATATTTATATAATCCCTTAAAGTTCTCCAAGCACTCTACATATATTATCTCATTTTATCCTTTCAAAAATACTGTAAGATAGGCAAAAATATCTCTATTTTGCCATTTATAAAAAAAACAGATTCTGAAAGTTTTGGTAAGTTGGCCAGGGTCACACAGCTAGAAAACATTTGAGACAGAATTTGAAACTAGGTTGTCTTCTTCTTTTAAACTTTTACTTTTCAGGGGCAGCTGGGTAGCTCAGAGGATTAAGAGTCAGGCCTAGAGACAGGAGGTCCTAGGTTCAAATCCGGCCTCAGGCACTTCCCAGCTATGTGACCCTGGGCAAGGGCAAGTCACTTGACCCCCATTGCCCACCCTTACCACTCTTCCACCTAGGAGCCAATACACAGAAGTTAAGGGTTTTTAAAAAAACCCTTTATTTTCTGTCTAGTAATAACTCCAAGACAGAAGGGCAAGGGTAAGGCACACAGGGTTAATTGACTTGCCCAGGTCACAGAGCTAGCAAGTGTCTGAGGCTAGATTTGAGCCCAAGCTCTCTAGACTCCAGGCCTGGCACTCTCTTGAGCCATATAGCTCCAAAATTAGGTCTTCTTGACTAATTCCATTGCTGTATCCACTAAAAGTAATAATAGCTATCCTTTTATAAAGTCTACGAAGTAGCAGACACTGAGCTAAGAACTTTACAATTATTATATCATTTTAATCTCACAACAGCCTTCAGAGGTAGGTGCTATTATGATCTTTATTTTAAATATTAGGAAACAGAGGCAAATTGAGGTTAAATGACTTGGCCAAGGTCACACAGTTAAGTTTTTGAGGTCACATTTGAACTTGGGTCTTCCTGATTCCAGGACCTGTGCTCTATCTACTGTACCACCTAGCTGCCTTGGATTGTCATTCTACATGTTTACTAAGAATCAGAGGCAAGGCTTGAACCTCTGTCTTTTACTCTGTTTCTTTAACAATACCATATTTGCTGGTTATTTCTGGATACTATCTTAATAAACTGTTTGAATACTAAAAGGGATGACTAGACAATCATCTGAGTTTAGGAATGGTCCACAAGATATATACTAGACAGATAAGCATGTTCTTGGGTGGTAATGTTAGGAGGAAGGAAAAGGAGTCATTCTGAATGATAAGAGAAATATGGAGGCCCCAGCCCAACTATCTAGACTTTATTATCCTAGTTAGGGGAAGGTTCTGATCATGCTACTTGAAATAATCTTATATATTGATCATGCCCATAAACTGACAACTGTAAGATTTAAATTTAGGTTTTATACTAAATATGAGAATTCTAAAGTAATATTGTGGTTACCAATTTAAAAAATATTACAGCTTAAGTTAAAATGACTTTTAGCAGCTTTTTTACAAAGAGGTGGAAAGAGTGAAAGTGAAAAAATGTAAGAGGAAGATAGAGAATTATCTAGCCTACCACCCTAAGTGCTACTCCAGTGTCTGGCTCAGCCCTAGCAGGGCTTACCCAAGTCTGATCTCCACTTGGATTTTCTGATAATCCTCAACCAGAGGTTCTGGTGGTGTCTTCAGCCAGAGTTCCACCAATATAGCCTCCTCCAAAGCCAAGGCAGGGATCTCAGCCACTCACTCCAAATGTCAGGATTCTCTGGAACCAATCTCTCCAGAAGCCAGGAAAGGAATCTCCAGAACCAATCTCTCTAAATGCCAGGAAGGGAATGAATCCAGACCATGCTGGTCTCTTCTTTTTATGTTCCTCTTTTCCACATCGCTTCCTGTCACTTCCTGTCATTCCCCCTTCTTCACAGAAAACCAACTGCAATTTTTCAATTTGTCTAGCACTGGGGGAGGGGGACAATAGCCTTTGGAGGTATGAGCTTACTCTAGTAAGTGACTCGTGAACCCTCTTACTTAATGGTAAGTAGGGATGCTTTGAGTTTTTGATTTGATTAGCTAAAAATAGGCAAGGTGTATAATAGGAGAGTTAATCCTATCTTCACACAACTATATATGCAAGGATAGAAATACCTCATATCCAGGCATAGCTCTACAACATAGGATACCACAGTGTCTGAATCTGTGCCATTATAAATTCAGTCCTTTGGATTAAACAAGCCTGCAACTTTGGATCCTCATTCAAAATGCAAATACCAGTTGGTGAGTTAGGGGAGCATGTCTACCCCAGACCTGTGAAGAATTTCTCACCTCCACCCCTACCTCAAAGGACAGATAAAAACAATTTGTTGCAATGGTCATGAAGGTGAATGAAGCAGATGCTGTGGAGTGCTTAGAGCTTGGTTAAACATGGAAGAAGCCAAGGTCATCCCCTGCATCCCAGGCCATAAACAGTCATCCTGACTTTTGTCTTGCCACTGAACTTCAATGACTCTGGAAGAGGGAAGGAGGCCAATGACTTTGGGCTACTCTGCCTCACTTAAAACCAAGTTATGCATGAGTCAAAAGACATCACCAATAGTGATGTCATTTTGGTCCTCTTCCAGAATGGAAGACAACAACCAACTTCTACTAGGCAGAATATTTTTGGTATCTAGTACCAATTAATTTCTCAGATCACTTTCTTTCCTTAGAAGGAAGGAGGGATCTTAGAGGCTATTGAGTCCAACTACCTCACTCCCCTCTTATTTTACAAATAAAGGAACTGAGACTCAGACAGATCAAGTGACTTGCCCAGAATGATACAGCTCATAAATGTCTAAGGAAAGATTTGAGTCTGTCTTTCAAACTCCTAGTCCTTCATTCTATCTACTGTTCCCTGCTGCCATGTAATAGAAAAGTCATGGAGAGAGCCATGGACCTATGAGTCAGGAAATGGGATGCCTTTTTACCTTATCAGCCATGTGATTGAGAGGTGTCACAATATCTGTGAGCTTCAGTTTTTCTCATTTATAAAATGAGGATAATAATATTTTCTTTTTTAACATGGCTGTTGTAAGGATTCTTTGGAAAAACTGTACCTAAAATTGACATCAATTAATTACTTTTATGAAGGTAGTGGGTAGGTGAGAGTTAAAAATGGGTAGGAAAAGGTAAGAATGACAACAGAATAAGAGCTGGAATGGACTTTGATGATCATCTATGTAATCCAACTTCTTCATTTTACAGATTAGAAAACTGAGACTCAGAGAGAAACCACCTGTCCAAGACTTTATATATATAGTAATTGGGGGAGGTGAGATTTGAACTCCTGTCCTCTGTCTCCAAAACTAGAAGGTATTCTTTCCACTATAACCACTTTAATGGGGAAGCAGGGGAAGAGAAGAAAATAAGGAAAGAAGGTAAAGTTCATAGATTTGTCAATTAGCCTACTCTGCTCTCTTATGTGTCAAGGCAGCCAGGCACTATAGTGGATAGAGTGTTGAGCCTGAAGCCGGACTCCAGCTAGGTTGCTCAGTGGATAGAGCACTAAGCCAGGAATCAGGAAGACCTGAATTCTAATCTGACCCTAGATACTTTCTAGCAATGTGAGCCCATGCAAATCTCTTAGACTGTTTGCCTCCAATTCTTCATCTGTTAAAATGGGGATAATAATAGCACCTCCCAGAGGAGTGAGAATCAATTATGTTTGTGAAACATTTTGTAAACCTTAAGTAGCAACATAAATGCTACCTATTATTATATGCTTGTATAGAATGATGAGGTGACTAGGTAGCTCAGTGGATAGAGCACTAAGTCTGGAACCAGAAAGATATGAGTTTGAACCTGGTTTCAGACATTCACTAGCTATGTGGCCCTAAGGAAGTTGCTTAATCTCTATTTCACTGGAGAAGGAAATGGCAAACCACTCTAGTATCTTTGCCAAGAAAAATCCATGGGAAATATAGTCCCTAGAATTATGAAGAATCAGACATGACTGAGCAACAACAGGATGGTATAGTGATGGGGATGGTGAGGGCAGTGAGTATGGAAGAATTTCTTATCTTTACCAGTTTTGGATTCCTTTACTTTTGAAAGCATCAGGAAGATGAGGGAGCAATATCAAAACACAAGGAAAAATCTTACTGATGAAAGAGACCATCTAAGGAGGGAGCTGACTAGTGAAATGCATTTTGAAAAGGGAGTTTTCCTGAGGCAGAGATGATGAGCAATTCCCTGGCAGTGATCAGCGTTTGAATGATTCAAGATGCCTCTTCCCACTCCACCCACAGCCTTTGAGATGGTGACGGTGGAAGCCATGTCATGCTATTGCTTAGAAGAGCTAAAGATGGCAATAATCAAGAATTACCAAAAAAAAATGACCTTGGTTTTCCATATATATGTACTATATTTGGAAATGTGTAAGCAGGCCACAACCTATAACCAATATAGAATTCCTAAGAAAAACAACAGTAAAGGAGAGAGAAAGGAATGACTGCTCTATGGCCCAAGTGCTCCATGGACACCCTCCTGATATCAGGAAAAATCAAAGAAGGTCTCCAATATGGACTTTATTAAGAGTATCTTAGGAGGGGCAGGAAGGGACAATTTGCAATTTACAGCTTTGGAGAATACTCAAGAATCTATGTGATGAAAGATTCATTTGAGTATTTGCATGTACATTCATTTTCTGGGAAGGCAATTATGTGGTGTATGGAGCTTTTGAACTTGTAAGAAACACCTGGGCTATGTGATCTTGGGCAAATTGTTTAACTTCTCAATGCTCCAGTCAACTTTCTAGGACTAGTAGTTCTTAAATTTTCTGAGTTGAGGGTCTCTTTACTCATGCTCTTGGTCTCAGGATGCCATTACTCTTAAAAAAAAATTATCGAAGGCCTCGAAGGACTTTTGTTCTATGTGAATTATGTCTATTGGAATTTACTATATTTAAAAATTAAATCATCTTATTATGAAAATAGACTTGATCTAGCAATTTCCTTGAAAGAATTATAAGGACTCCCAGGGATCACTGGATCACACTAAGAACTGCTGTTTTAAGACTAAGTTGTAAAGTAGGTGCTATCTGCAAGGGGAGAGAATTTCCTTCTCAGGAGTCTCCTGTTAGTTTCATGGGTCCAGTCTCTATTCATATATCTAGTTAGCTGTAGATAGATGTTAACTATCACTCATTTATACCTTTAACTAGCTGGGGAAAAATAAACATTGAAAATTAAACATCTTCTGATGTGGGTGTTCTAATCCCAGTTACTTCCAGCATATTAAAAATTTTACCTCCCCCCAAAGCCAATGCCTACTCCTACATTTTTAATTCCAATCCGAAATATTTATTAAATATCAACTATGTGAAGGTACATTGTGGAATTTAAGAGATACAAATATAGATTTGGAACATACCCTTCTCTTAAGGAGTTTATAATCACAGGGGAGAAAAGCTATGGCGTGCTTATAAATATTTAACAACCAGCTCTGGAAAAACCCCCCGCCACAATACACTTTTAACTTTAATCTGCATTATGAAAATTTTCTCCATCACTTTCTTAAGTCTAGACAATCAACAAAACAATAAATCACATCCTGGTCTGTAGTTTACTGATTTCCCAGGTACAAATTTTAACACTGGAAATTTAGCAATTAGCATTCTTGAACTGATTAGAGCTGGCTCCAGCACACCCCCTGGAGAAAAGGGAGAGTGAGATAAGGCTACAAAAGACCCAACTACCCCAAAAAGAGAAATTTGAGAAAAGAAAAATCACTTCTTTTGGGTAGTAGGGAGGACAGAGAAGGCTTCAAGGACCTAGTGATACCTGAGATGAAGTAAGAGAAGAATTTCAACAACTAGAGATAGTAAGGACTCCATTCTCAGTAATATATACCAAGCCTGACTTAGGCTAGATTAGTTGTATAGGTTTGAGAGCTGAACAAAATGAGACACTTAGGGCTGACAAAAGGAAGGTTTATTTAGCCACAGCAGGGAAAAGATATTCAGAAGGATACAGCATTGATTCAGTTGGCTGTTGATCAGAAGTTAGAGGGAGTAGACAGTAATTCAATTATGCTCTGGCTTTTTTGTACTTAAACCATCAGGAAACTATGGAAGCCTTAGCCCCTGAAACCAAATAAATCTCCAGGATAGTTTTAATATCATTTAAGGAAAAAACTCTTTACACAGAGCTGGATGGCACCATGCTACACATTGAAAAAAGAAATGCAAGCAAAAAGAAAGATAGATTCCATACTCTAGGAGCTTATATTCTAATGTGGAAATGAAATGTTGGTGGGTTCAGTGGATGGCTTGTGATGATTACTTAGGGCCAATAACAGAAGTATAACTGAAGAGAATAGATATGAACTTGTTTCCCTCATTCCAGGGCTGGTGTTCTATCCACTGAACCTCTTGGCTGCCTAACCAAAAAGAGGTCAGTGGTGAGAGCGACATCCGTAGAGTGGAGAGGATGACCAGATTTCAAGAGATTAAGGAATAAAAAATGATGAAGTGGAGGCTACAACCAGAGACTTCTCTTTCTAGAAGTTTCACAGTTGCCCCCTACCCTGGGTATCTAATAATATTCTTCCTTAAACATATTTGCTTTTAGAAACTGACAATTACATTAATTTCATTGCTGCTTTACAGGAATAACCACACATGCACACCCATACTTCACCTTCCTACGTGTGTGGAGGTCTTTCTCAGAAGAAAAGGGACACTTGGCAATCCTCTCATTTATTTCTAGATCCTTTTCTAGTTTGCATGTAGACAGCCCCCTCACTTTAAAAATGGCAGGGCCAAGAAATCTCCCTCGAATTTCCTACCTCCACAGTGGAAAGATGAAGGAACATGTTTATTTACACATTCAGTCAGCAGGCAGGCTGTTGCCTTCATTCCGGCAGCAGTGATGAGTGTTCCTGAGACTTGGAAAGATGTAGGCTCATATGTATACATTTATACAAGGTTACCTTGAAGAGGAATACATTGTTTCCTAACCCATTTCAATTAGGGAAACTATTAACAGATGGAGCTAGCTAGCACACGGACGGCAAGCAATATCCATCCAAGACAACGGCGTCTCTTGTGACAGTGGAAGACACTGGAGCCTTTGCTGCAGTGTAAACTATGAAATGAGTATGTGTACTAAGCGTAACTTCTTTCAAAGGGAGGGTACAATTCGTTCTGTCTATTTCTTCTTACTGTGTTTGCTTGGGCTGGCTGCCAACATTAAATGGCAGAGAGAAATAGAAGGCTAGCAAAAAAAAGGTCAACTTGATATTTCATTGAAACAAGGCACAATACTTTCATTCCCTCTTCAGTCCTCCAAAGTTACTCCTCCTTCCATTTCTTCTTAAAAAAAAAAAAAAAAGAAAAAAGCAAACTTCAAGGTTAATGGCCTTTTCAACCTATATTTTATGGTACTGTAGGTATAATGTCACCAAAATCTCATTGCATTCTGGTTTTTTTTGATATCTTTGAGTTAATTTTGAGCCTACTCTGAAATCCATCACTACAAACTCCCTAGAATGACTTCCATTTGTTTGTTTATTTATTATTGCGGTGTGTATGTGAGAGGAACCAAAAAAAAATTCTTTTTTGTATCTTTATAAACCTAAACACTGCTCTAAGACACAAACATTCAAAGAGCCAGCATTCCCACCTTCTTTTCCAGATTTCCTTGCAGTTTTCACCCTCACTTTACAGAATGGTATGAGCCAGGATATTCCCTGAGCATGGTCCATCCTTGCACTCCAGCCAATCTACAAAGGTAATGTACATTCATTAACTTACTCATTCACTACTGAAGAGTTCAAAACAGAGGCTTGATTTTTTTTGTCAGTGAAATAAGATATCTTTTGAATCAATTTTTATTCCCCATTCCCATTTAAAGTAAAAATGTTTTCTGCCTTATCTCACTTTTTCAGAATAATTTGTATGGGGATTAGGTCTCGGAATTCTGGGAAGATGGTGGCTTAGATGGAGTAGACCTTAAGAACTCCTCATCCTTTCAACACCTAGATAGAAAACAAAGCACTTCAAGAAGAAAGAGGACCAAATCTAACAACAAGTCAGAGCAGGGTGATCCTACTGCTGGACAGCTTAAGAGGTATGCCAAGAAAAAGGCTTGAATTCTTGAATTGTTGGGTCTGAGGGTATAGAAGGGGAATCCCAGGACCCCTCCCTCACGGGCTGTGTGGAGTCTCCAGCGGCCCCTGAAATCTCTGGGGTGCAAACACACCAGCCTGGAGAGAGGGCCTTGCTGGCACTGAACTCAAAGAGTTGAACACAGATGCCAGGGAGGTGGCTAGAGGAGAAAACCAGAGAAACACAGCAAAAACGCTGGGAAGATGACGACTTCAGTGATTCACAAAGTGGGTGCCACCGCCCCCTGGTGGGTGCTGCAGCAATCCAGGGGGGCGGTGATGGCCACACTTTTTTTGTATTACATTCTATTCTGAGTTCAATAAATAGTTTCATAATTTCCAGGGGGAACTAAATAATATTTTTTTTTGGAAAGGGGGCAGTAGGCCAAAAAAGTTTGAAAACCACTGGCTTAAATGGAGCAAAATTTCAGACCTACATGCTTTATACCACACCGAGACAGAGAACAAAGCACTTTGAGAGGAAAGAAAACCAGGTCTAATAGCAGGACAGAGCAGGGGAACCCTACTGCTGGACAGCTCAGTGAAAACATTCCATATTGTTCCCTCCACTTTTTTTTTCTCTCCAGGTTTTAGCCTCAGAGCACATTAAGGTACAGACTAACCCAGTCCTGGCTTAATCCCATCAACTGGACAGACAAGAAGTCTTCAGAGGGCAGGGAAACTCCAACACCCCTCCCCCATAGGCTGCAGAGAAAGTAACTACAAACCTCCATTGCAAGCTGGGGGAAGATCTTTCATCAGAATAATTTGTATAGAATTCTTTAGCTTTATTTGATTGTGTACATATTATCACCACCCTGGAGAACAGGAACTATCTATTAAAATTTTTTGTGCTGGGGCAGTGAGGCTCAGACTACTGAGAGCCAAGCCTAGAGACCAGAGGTCCAGAGTTCAAATTTGACCTCAGATACTTCCTCGCTGTGTGACCTTGGGCAAGACATTTAATCCCCATTTCCTAACCCTTACCATTCTTCTGCCTTGTAACCAATACACAATATTGATTCTAAGATGGAAAGTAAGGGTTTAAAAAACATCTTTGTATCCTTAGTGCCTAGCATAGTGCACTGCATAGGGTAGGCCTTCAATAAATATTTCTTGAATTGAATTTAGGAGTCCCTCCTTGATTTGTGCTCATGCTAGTTATACCCAAAGTAGTGTAGCATTGAGGAAGGATGGCTACTCTATTGCTGCCTTAAAGAATGCTCTCTAAGAGCTAGTCCCAGAGATTGGAAGTCTTGGGTTTAAATCTGACCTCAGACACTTTTTAGCTATGTGATCTTGGGCAAATCACATAACCCTCATTGCCTGGCCCTTACTGCTCTTCTGCCTTAAAACCAAAATATTGATTCTAAGATAGAAGGTAAGGATTTAAAAAAAAAGAATTCAAATGGGGTAGAGATGTCTCATGAGATAAACCATCATTTTGCTGAAGAATCACAGAATTTAAATTGGAAAGAACTTAAACAACCATCTATTTCCATTCATACTCAAAAGGATTCTTCTTCCTACAACAAACTCACCAAGTGGTTACCTACCCTCTGCACAAAGACTTCTCAAGGGAAAAGACCTTACTCCCTCCCCGGGTGACCTATTCCACTTTTGGACAGTTCTTGCTGAAAGTTTTTCTTGATATCAAGTCTAGAATTGCTTCTTTGTAACTCCAATCATTGCTCCTGGTTCTGAGCTCTGGGGTCAAGCAAGTCTGCTCCCTCTTCCACATGACAGCTCTTCGAATACCTGAAGACAGCTAGCATGTGTCTCCTGAGTCTTCTCCTCCCCAGGCTAAACATGCCTTCTACAGCAGATTTCCTAGTCAGCTTAGCTTTCCCAGTATCTATCTAAAAAACCCTAACAATGAATAGCTTTGTGAATCATTATTAATTGCCATTATCTCATTCCCAGTTCATTGTTGCTATCTTAAGTATGTTTGGTTTTCCCTGGTGATATTAGGGGGTCTAGATGTTACTTGTAATTTTGGGGCATAGACCTCTTTTTTAAATGACAGCAAAAGATCCTGGCCCTGGTGTCCTGACTTAACTTCTGTGTTTCTTTGCCATTTACAGTCTAGATCAGTGATGGGCAAACTTTTTAAAGAGGGGGCCAAAGGAAAGGAAATGTTTATCTGTCAGTCTGTTTCTAAGGCAACTCTTTCAAAGTTTCATCGTATTATATCCTACTCATTGTATTTGTCAGATTAGGAATAATGTCGAGCAGCTGGATAGAACATTTCAGGGGGCTGCATCTGGCCTGTGGGCTGTAGTTTGCCCACCACTGGTCTAGATAAAAATACCTTTGTTGTTGTTCAGTTGTGTCTGACTCTTTGTAATCCTATTTGGGGTTTTCTTTGCAAAGATATTGGAGTGGTTTGCCATTTTACAGATAAGGAAGCAAACAGGGTTAAACAACTTGCCCAGGATTCCATAGCCAATAAGTATCTGAGACCATATTTGAACTCAGGTCTTCCTGATTCCAGGCCAAGCACTCTGTCCATTAGATTACAGCTGCCCACCTAACCCTTATTTTATCATTCAGATCCTACTATATATCATCAGCCCATGGACCTGTTCCATTTTCCCCAGTAAAAGCCTCTTTTCAACTGTGTTTCCAGGACCTTAGGAATGGTACCCTTTTGGCACAATATGGATCACAAACTGTGGACAACTCCCTCCATCTTGTGTTAAGCATTAGCTCAACAATTAAAGAACCTCCTTGCCATATTCCCCGCCCCAGTATTTGATAAAATCTGTTCAGTGAGACTTCAGAGGTTCCCTGATTTCAGGAATCGGCTTGGTCATTCAGGTCTAGGTATCTTATCAAATCAATCCAGCTCTTGAAATTTCCCCTCTCAAAGCCTTCTCTCTCCTTTATGGTTTTTAATCATATATAAGCTTTGTTCTTTTGTTCCTTTGGAGAGTCTCTGCCCACGAGGGTAGAGCTCTCTTACTGGAGAATTCTGTAATTCTCAGACAGGTTTGATTCTCTGGGGTCTTGTTATTCCAGTGTCACTCATGGTGGCTAGCCTTTGGCACTTACTTATGTAATAGGATCTGAGTAGAAGCAGGAAAACCATTCCCCTCTTCCTTCAGCAAAAACATCTTTCTATATCTATCTATATATTTCCTGAAATTTCACCATTCATTCTTTTACAATAAATGATTTATTCTATTAAAAGTTAAGTATTTCAAGAATGTATAGATATATAAACTGTTAGTAGTCATTTCTATTTTACTTTTGGAGATACCTTAGATTAAGGGTCAACAAACTACTGTTGCTGGCCATATCCAGATTGTGGCCTATATTTGTATAGCCCTTCCACTATGAATGATTTTTACATTTTTAAATGAACTTTTATCAATTTTAAAAATGTACCAACCATTCTTAGTTCAAGGGCCACCCCAAAACTAGCTACAGGCAAGATTTGATCCTCTAGGAGTGTTTATTGTTTCTGCCTTAGATGATCTATCCTCGGGTCATTTCCCTTCATTTAAACACCTGGGAGCAAGACATTAAGAGAATGTGAGTTTTTTTTTTTATTTTTATTTTTTTTTATTTTATTTTAAACCCTTAACTTCTGTGTATTGACTCATAGGTGGAAGATTGGCAAGGGTAGGCAATGGGGGTCAAGTGACTTGCCCAGGGTCACACAGCTGGGAAGTGGCTGAGGCCGGGTTTGAACCTAGGACCTCCCGTCTCTAGGCCTGGCTCTCAATCCACTGAGCTACCCAGCTGCCCGAGAATGTGAGTTTTGACAGGTGGCAGGGGGTAGTATAATTTGGGAGCATAGACCATTGCCCACAGATAGCATGGACCAGTGAGGTATTGTAGAAATGGATGTCACAATGTACCTGGGAGAAAGGCAAAACAAGTAGAATTTCCCTCTCTGTGTTCCAAAGGCAACCTGCTTGATCACATTAAACTTGAATTCCCTCAAACTGTATCTTAAACAGTGTAACTATATGGGAGAATCATGGCTAAACACCAATCCTTATGAAGAAAGGTCTAAGGATTTTAGTAGGCTACAGGCTCATTATCCATCGATCAATAAGCATTTATGAGGCAACTACTATGTCCCAGGCACAGTATGAAGTGCTAGAGTTACAAATACAATGAATGAAATAGTCCTTCCTTAAAAAGATCTTTTAGTATAATGGTGAGTCAATTGGTAGTTGTTTTCCTTTGTACTTGAAGATGACCAAAATGATGTCACACTTTGTGATGTCTTTTGACTCAAATATAAATTGGATTTAAATGAGGAAGAGTTGTGCAAAGTCCTCAGTCCCACTCTTTCTTCCAGAGTCATTAAAGTCCAGTGCTAAGACAAGTCAAGATGACTGGTGATAACTTGGGATGCACTGGATGAGCTTAACTTCTATGTCTAACCAAATTCTGAGTGTTCCACAGTGCCTCCTTTAACCACCTTCATGGCTGTTACAAAAAATTGTCCTCATCCTCCTCTTCCACAAGGGGAAGACTTTTATGCCTGGAATACATACCCCTCTAATTCACTGATGAATTTCAGGCCTATAGGTTACCCCCAATCTGGTTTAGCCCACCAGCTGGAACAGTTTACTAGGGTGCGGCAGTTGCACATATTAATGCATCTTGGAGCCACAGGTAAGAGCTGAATGCCAGGTGGACACCCAAGGAGGAAAACAGCTCTGAAAAGGACTCAGCAAGCTTTCACATCAGAAGTACTAATTTTCCCTGAACACATGGTAACGATGACAAAAAAAAAAAAAAAAGAAACTAATGCAACACTATATTGTATACTAGTATCCAGAATGAGAGTGGGAAATGAGAGTTCTGTTGTATTCTACTCTAGTCAGACCATGGCTGTTGGGCTGTATTCTGAATGTTACATTCTAGGAAAAATGTCCACCAATATTAATAAGTGTTTAAAAAATAAAATAAAATAATAAAAAAAAAAGAATGTCCCCCAACTGGATCAACTCCCAAAGAGGCCAACCTAGATAGTGGGAGACCTGATGAATATATCATTTGAAAGTGATTGCAGATCTAACTAGGATGTTTGCCCTGGAGGAGCAAAGGCTTTGGGGAAATATGAGAGTTGTTTTCAAGTATCTGAAAGGCTGCCATGTAGAAACAGAATTGAATTTATTCTTTTTTTGGCCCAAAAGGATAGAACTTGGAATAATCAGGGAAAGTCACAGAAAGGCTGATTGTTAGCTTGATAAACTCTCCTCGTTTCCAAAATGGGAATGAATTAACTGAAGGTAATATCACCAGGGTTATGCTGGAACTTCTCAGAATCAATTGTTAAATTTTCATTGTGAGAGCATTTACACCTCAGAAACTGGTAAATGCTACTTGAAGGTTATGTCACTAGAGGTATGCTGGAGCTTCCCAGAATTAGTTATTAAATTTTTATTGTGAGCATTTACACCTCAGAAATTAGCAAATGCTACAAATCTGAGCTTGATTTATTTTTTGTTGATGCCTACACATAAGAAAGCGATGAAGAGAATGTTTCTAATTCAAATTAAACATAAAAGTATGTCCTGGGTACATTTTTTTTCCCCAGAGAGCTGGTTGTTAAACACTTACTAGCACATCCTTGCTTTTTATGCTATATCTTCAATCAGAGGCTGGATAGCCACTTATTGAAGAAGTTGTATGAAAGGATTAAAGTTCCGGTACATGTTTAGACTAGCTATCCTCTGACGTTACTTCCAACTCTGAGAACTATCTGGGAATGGATTAGCCTTTTGTCTACCCAGCAAGACCCAGAGAAAAGAATATCCCTCCAAGGGCTCTTTTTGGTTTTCTGATGACTTGGAAAAGATGTAGACTTTAACATAACACACACACATACATGCACACTGACACACACACACACACACAGATGCTCAAAAAAAGCTTCAATGACTTCCAAAGTCACAGTCTATAAAAAAACCTATAGAAGTGAATGGCAAGGACTATCCACAATTCTCCAGTCTTAAACTCAAGTAGATTTAACCCTGAATTCCACTGAACTGAGGTAGATAATGAAAAGGAAGAAAGAACAGGGGGGAATCAGTGCTCTGAACTTTAGACCCTGTGTGTGTTCTTATTCACAATAGCTCAGACATCCCACTGGAGTGACTTAAAGGAAAAAGCTTAGTAAGGTTAAAAAACCCCCAACACAAACTAGGTTCTGGGATTTCACTGGTATAAGGAACCTCCAGTGAGCAAATTCTTTATCAGCACAACTGAATGCCTTCTCTGCAGGGTCTTAGAGAATGCCTGGGTACTGATAAATGACTTGTAGGGTCCCGCAAGCCAGCAAATATCAGAGATGGAATTTGAATCTAGGGCTTCCTGGGATTAACTTTGTATCTACTATGCTGTGTTCTCCCTCCAATGTTAATACTAGATATTCAGGGGGAAAATTTTTCAGGTTAGAGTATTTTCAAATCATTTTTTAAAAAATCATCACACTTGAACAGTGTTACACAGATTAAACACGAATGTTCTATTTGGAATCACGAATCCACAGTCCTAACTGGTTACTAGTTGTGTGACTTGAGAAAAGTCCATAGAATGTTAAGATTATTAAATTGGGGAGGGATCTATAATCTACTTCTCAATTTTCAGATAAGACAACTGAAGACCAAATCAAAAATGGGCCTTGCTCAAAGTCAGACAGTGAGTTAATTGTAGAAACAGGAATGGAACTCAGATCTCCTCACATAGTCAGATATTTTCTTAGATATGGTTCTGAAATATTTTTGTCTCCAGACCCCTTCACACACCTGAAAGTTACTTACTTTTCCTCATTTCCTGATTCCAAAGCTATCCATGAGATTTTCTTGGCATTGATATTTACTGAATTAGAAATTAAAACTGCTAAAATTTAAAAAAGTATTCACTAAAATTAACAACAAACCCATTATATGTTAATATAAAATATATTTTAAACAAATCACCATATTTTCAAAAAAATTTTAACAAGAAGTGACATTGTTCTTGTGAATTTTTTCAAATTCTCTTGAATGTCTGAAACATAAATTAGTTGGATTCTCATATCTTCTGCATTTACTATATAGGGATATATTGTTATTATTGAAGTATATACAGTCAACCTCACCTCATACAGATTTATTACAGGAAAAGGCAGGTATTTTAGTAGACAAATAATAGTTTTATTATGAAATAGTTTTGACCTCACAGATCATTGAAAGGTGTCAGTGACTCCCCAGGATTCTGGGACTGAACTTTGAGAATTGCTGTCTTACATCATGTTAGATAACTTTCAGCTTATTCTTCTGTCTGCTCCACCTTCCTGATGACTTCCCTCCCCCTTGATTTCATGTGTCTTCTTTATTAGAATGTAAACTCTTTAAAGAGTAAGGACCATCTGGGTTTTCTTGCTTTTGTATCTCAAGCAATTAGGATAGTGCCTGGCAGACACATAGTAAGCACTTAATAAATGTTCTATATATCTCTCTATCTATCTCTCTTTCTCTCTATTCATCAATCCTTCTAATCTATCTACCATCTATTTTTATTTCATCTTTCTATTATCTTTTCCTCCCTCTGTCTCTCTCTCTCCCCTGTCTTTTCTGTCTGTTTCTGTCTTTATCTTTTTTCTGTTTCCTCTTTTACTTGTTCGTCTCCCTCCTGATCCATCCCCACCTCTTTTATTTTCTAGATTAAAAGGTCTGTTTGGGGGAGTAAGGAAGCTGAGGGCTTTATGTACTAGAGATGATTTATCCAGTTCTGTTGGGTTCACTTCTGTTAATATCTAGGTAGCATAATCCTTCAGATATTCACTAACTGAAGACCAAAAGCAACTCATTTAATCTCTCTCTAAGCTTCAGATATGTAAAATGGTGATAATAACCTTCATATGACAGGGTTTTTTTTGTGAAGAAAACACCTTGTAAATCTTAAAAGTGAAATATGAGTTATAATTTAATTCAATAAACATTTTCCCATGATATGGAACAATGGGAATACTAATAAACTATTGGCGGAACTATGAACTGATTTGACCATTTTGAAAAGCAATTTGGAATTATGTCTGAAGCATCATAAAACTGTATATATCCTTTGACCCAGCAATATCACTATTATGTTTGTTTCCTAAAGTAATCATGGAAAAAGGAAAAGAACTTAGATGTTCTAAAATATTTATAGCAGCTTTCTTTGTGGTAGTAAAAAACTGGAAACTGAGAGAATTGCCCATCAATGGGGAATGGCTAAACAAGTTGTGTCATATGAAATGATGATCAGGCAATTAAAAAAAAACCCATGGAAACATCTACACAAAATTATGGAAATCGAAATAAGCAGAATTAAGAGAACATTATTTACAGCAACAGGAATATTATTTGAAGAATAACTTGTGTATATCTACTTCCAGAGAAAGAACTGATAAATGGAAACAAACAAGACATAGTTTTACATATGCATATATCTTTTTGCCAAATGATGCCTTCTTTAGTGTGGGGAGCAGAGGGAGGGAGTTAAGTGGGTATTTTAATGTGAAAAAAATAAATAATTTTTAAAATTAAATTTTAAATGCATTTCATAAGTAAAAAATATTTATTAACCCCCCACTAGGTTGGACACTAGGAACATACTGAGGAGATTAGGAAGTAGCACCTGAGCCATCTGTTTGCCCTCTGCATGGACTCTGTCCTCAATGAGCTTATAATCAATCTGGACAGACAAGAGGCACACATATGAACATTTTAAAAATGAATATGATAGAACCTGATTAAATGTCATATAATAGATAAAAAGTACATAGGAGAGGCAGCTGGGTAGCTCAGTGGATTGAGAGCCAGGCCTAGAGACGGGAGGTCCTAGGTTCAAATCTGGCCTCAGACACTTCCCAGCTGTGTGACCCTGGGCAAGTCACTTGACCCCCATTGCCTACCCTTACCACTCTTCCACCTATAAGTCAATACATAGAAGTTAAGGGTTTAAAAAAAAAGTACATAGGAGTTCAAGGGAGGAAGAGATCATGTTGAGTAGCTGCAGTAGGTTTTTTGGAGGTAAGATTTCTTGGAGCTGAGTCTTGAATGATGAATCAGATATAACTGGATGGATATATAAAAATATCCAATAGCTGAGACTTACTTCTTTCTTTCTTTCTTTCTTTCTTTCTTTCTTTCTTTCTTTCTTTCTTTCTTTCTTTCTTTCTTTCTTTCTTTCTTTCTTTCTTTCTTTCTTTCTTTCTTTCCCCTTCTCCCTCTCCTTCCTTCCTTCCTTCCTTCCTTCCTTCCTTCCTTCCTTCCTTCCTCTCTCTCTGTATCATTAACATTTTCTCTACCACTTTCTTAAGTCTAGACAGTCAACAAAACATGTAACACTTAAAATTGTACAGTTGGTCTTCCAATTGCAAAGCTTGTTTGAGTTGGTTCCAGCATGCCTCTAACTGTAGGCAAGGCCAGGATTACGGCTCATATCTCTTTTTATCTCCTCTCATATAAATAAGTACATAGTCCTACACAGAATAAGGGCCTACTATGTACTACTTTATGTTCATATCCATTCCAATTCTGCCTTACCAATGGGCTAGGAAGAGATAAGGTACCTCATTTCCTGGCAGATTTTGGGGGAAGCCAATTGCAGCATGTATCTCTCTTTGAGAATGTTAGTTACAACCTTGAACCCTTACCAGCAGGTTCAGTTATGCCTTAGCTCTGCTTATACCCAAAAATATTCTTTTGAGGGTGGTTGTGGTGGTGGTGAATACACTGAGCCTCTGACATATCACACACATATGATTCACTGCTTTTAACAACACGATTTGTCAAGTTGGAAACCATGACAATATCCAGAAGTCTTTCAGTTACTTGAGGTTGCAGCAACAAGATCCAGCAGTATAGTAAAAACGGATCTCATTATATATGGCCTTTTTGATGAATTATAAAAGGCCTCTATCACATGCTGGGAATGTAGAGAGTTAGAGATGTGAGGCTTGTGGAAGATTTTTATTTTATTTTTGAAATGAAAGAAATTTGGGACTTTTAAAAAAGGAGATAACTCATGCCCCCCCTTTTTTGATAATGATCAAGTTTACTCTGATACAGAGATGCTTGGGGGTGGTGAAAAAGAAGAAATTTGCCCCAAAGGAAGAATGCACCAAACCCTTGCTGAAGTTGAAAGGTCCTCTTTTAAGGAATTTATTGTATGCTATTTTCAAAAGTTCCAGGACTGTCTCTGCTAGAGATGAGAAGATAAGCACCTCTGTCCTTTCCTTTTATCTTCCTCTCTATGTGGAAATTCACTTGAAAGTCAAATGGAGTTTGGTTTTCAAATGAATGGAAGGCTTTGGCCTTTCAGCATTGGATCCCACTGGACAGCATTCATTAAGAGGAACCACTGGGATGACAGACAGGGGTGGGTTAAATATTCAGAGTCATTGGCATTTCTAAACTTTCTCCACCTGTTTCCTCCAAGTCAATTCAATTCAACCTTTCTTGAGCATCTACTATAAGAAAGGAAATCCAATTCAATTCCGTTCCATTCGATCAAACCTTTCATGAGAATGTTCTATATGGATTACACTGGACTATAAACCTTGCAAGTGGATGTCAAAGTACAAAAGACACAATCTCTGTCCTCAGGGAACTTTAATCTGGGGTGGGGGTGGGGGGCAAATGAGACAAGTACAAAAATAACAGTTTATAAGACAGAATATACTAATTGCTATAAAATTAGTAAAAATAAAATGCTACTAGAGCTAAGAAGTGGGGTAGCTAGGTGGTACATTGGATAGAGTGCTGGACCTGGAGTCAGTACGGCTCATCTTTCTGAGTTCAAATCTGGCCTTAGACATTTACAAATTGCATAACCCTGGGTAAATCACTTACCCATGTTTGCCTCACTTTCCTCAGCTGTCAAGTAAGCTGGAGAAAGAAATGGCGAACCACTCTTGCCAAGAAAACCTCAAATGGGGTCATGAAGAGCTGGATGTGACTGAAAAACAACTGAACAATAATAGAGTTAAGAGGAAGAAGAATTCACATTTTATAAGTCTGAATAATAATTCACTTTTTATAAATTCCCTAGCCTACCTTTTTGTGTACCTACATGATCATAGAATCTAAGACCTATATTTAAAAACATCTTCATCTCTTTCATAAAAAATCTGAGTATATTTTAGATTCAATTCCTTAAGTATTCATGGAGCACTGGTGATTGATACCACATGGTGTGGTATTCTATAAGAGTAAAATAGACATAATGTTCATTCCTTTAGAACTGAAGCTTGGGATTTACATGGCCCAGAGTTCAATCTTAATGACTTCTCAATTATTAGTAATTTTTATGGCTCATTTGATCTTATCCAGAAGTATCTTTGGGAGTTTGACTCTTTTTTTATCTCTACCTTCCTGCAAGCAGAGAGGCAACTGGGCATAGTGGTTAGAGAATTGGCTTTAGAGTTGGAAAGATCTGAGTTCAAATTTAGCATTTAAAATATATTGGCTGTGTGACCCTGGGTAGGTTCTTTACCTATCAGTGCTTTGGTCAGAGCTGTCAAATGTAAAACTCACTGATCCTAAGTAACATGTAAGACTCCTGAATGCCAACTAGATTACAATGTAAAATCAGCAGTAACACTATTAGGTTGATTTCCTGAGGTAATCAGGGAAAAAGAAAAGAACCTCTATGTTCTAAAATGTTTAGGGCAGTTCTCTTTGTAGTGGCAAAGAATTGGAAACTGAGGTGATGCACATCAATGGCTAAACAAGTGACAAATGATTTGGATAGAACACTATTGTTCCATAAGAAATGATGAGCAGGTAAATTTTAAATATACATGGAAAGACCTATGTGAAATTATGAAGAATGAAACAAGTAGAATCAAGAGAGTCAGTATACAGTAGAATCAATATCGAGCAACAGAAATTTTGTTTGAAGAATGACTTATCTGTATCTAACTTCAGAGAAAGAACTGATAAATAGAAACAAGCAAGACATAATTTGATATATACATATAACTTTTTGTCAAATAATGCCTTCTCTAGTGTGGGGAGGGGAGGGAGATGCTTGGGGATCTTAATGTAACAATAAATAAATAAACGATTTAAAATGTAATCAAGGGGCAGCTGGGTAGCTCAGTGGATTGAGAGCCAGGCCTAGAGACAGGAGGTCCTAGGTTCAAATCCAGCCTCAGACACTTCCCAGCTGTGTGACCCTGGGCAAGTCACTTGACCCCCATTGCCTACCCTTACCACTCTTCCACCTATAAGTCAATACGCAGAAGTTAAGGGTTTAAAATTTTAAAAAATGTAATCAAGAAATATCTAAAAAATAAATAAAAATAGAATATAATATATTTAAAGCCAACCTAGGATCTTCAAAATCAGTGACTTTCTATTTTGAGTTGATATCATTGTTCTAGGCAACTCTTTTAAGTTACAAGTTGCAAAAAAGACACTGACCTGGCATTAGGCAAAATTTTCTTATTTGGGAGTTCTGTCTACCATTGTATTCACAGAGTCTATCACTCTTTGACCCTCCTGTAAGCTTTTTCAGTGGTTTTAGTCATGTATGACTCTTTATGATCTCATTTTGGGTTTTCTTGGCAAAGATATTGGTGTGGTTTGCCATTTCCTTCTCTAGCTCATTTTATGGAAGAGGAAACTGATGTATATGAGAATAAGTGACTTAGCCAAGGTTACACAGCTAGGAAGTGTTTGAGGCTAGATTTGAACTCAGGAACATGAGTCTTCCTGATTGCAGTCTTAGGGCTTTATCTATTGTTCCAGCTAACTGGCCCTCCTATAAGCTACCAAACCATTAACAAGGATTTTGTCACAAAAGAATGGGGAATAGTTTTGAGTAAAGTCATAACATCTAAGCCCTTTAAGAATTTAACTATTTTTTAGTGAGCCTGTAGTCTTCCCATAGTACAGTCACACATTTTTGCAACTGCTACTTAAATATCAAATTTCTTCTAAATCCC
This sequence comes from Gracilinanus agilis, assembly GCF_016433145.1. NCBI lineage: Eukaryota > Metazoa > Chordata > Mammalia > Didelphimorphia > Didelphidae > Gracilinanus > Gracilinanus agilis. The sequence goes on from NC_058130.1 coordinate 218,156,824, forward strand.
TTAAGAACTACAAAAGAATATGCTTCTTTGAAATTTAATGGCTACCATTTTATTTCAAGATGGCGGTGTGAAACCCAAACTAAACTTAGGGTACATTATATCCTTTTGCAGGATTTCAATTTAAAAAAATCCATCAACTCTTTTGAAAATATTGTGGAACAAATAAATAGGCAATGTAAAAAATGGAGTGACTAAGTTGAAACATAAATATTTACTCAGATTTGTAATGAACACAAACATTCCCTCTCTAAACAAGTAAGCATCAATTGAAATTTTATAGATCATAGATTTACAGATAAACAGTACAACCTTTTGATTTTGTAGCTAAAAGAGATTGAGTGACTTGTCCAACATAACAGGATAAGAATTCGAATAAACTTTTTGACTTCAAACCCAATACTATCTCCCCTACAGAGAGCATCCAGTCATGTATCCATGTGTGTGGAGTGAAGTAACATTTTCTGTGAATCAATTTGAGGTAATTGCATTGAAATTGAAGAGGTGAGGAAACTTAGGATTAGAAAATGCTAAATGTTTTGATGTTCTGAGACTTTTCCTGACGTGTTTTATAGAGATTATTTTACCCTATAGTAAAAAAAAAAAAAAGAGATGATAATGGAATCAGGAATAATTTTAGAACCAATATGCAGGAAAAGGGGAGAGAGCCTTCCTTGGAGTTATGAGGACTAGGGTTCAAGCTCTGTTTCTGAGTGAACCAGCTCTGTAAAGTGGTAAATCACTTCACATCTCAGTTGTCCCAGGAAATTCGTTAAGATTATAAGTAATTGATGATGAGCTTATATGGATCAGTCTAGGAAGTTGCCACATTGGGAGTTCTATAAGCTACTTAAATCATAGCCATTCCCCTTATTCCATCCCCAGTCCCTCTTTCATAATCTTGAAAAAAATAACGTACAGAAAACATGGAAAATCAATAATAAGTAAAAGATGATTACGTATCCATAAAAAGTCAAACTATTTATTGAGAAAGAATGGTTATTATAAACTCTTTCCATATTTATCCTTCTCTCTTCCTTCTATCCCCTTTCCTCTTTGAAGTTTAGTCCTCTGTGATGCTGTCTTTTCCTTTCTTTCCCCCTAGATAATCCGCAAAAGCTCAAAAGTATCCAACCCTCAATTCTTCCCTTTCCCCCCAAATGTCACTTATTAAAGTAATTCCAAGAAGCACTTTTGTCCTGGTTCTTTTGGCTTTACCAAGAGACTAGTTTCCAAAAATATTCTCAATATACTGTGCTGTGCTGAAGGACAGGGCAGTTGGGAATTCTTGGTGTTGGTGCTTGGTGAGAGCCATCTGGCTGCTTCCCTGGACAGAAAATTTTGGCCAGAATTCTACAAACATAAAAATGACAGAATTCATCAGGTCAATAGAAACTTTGTTGCAAATACGTGAGAAGCCATATATGTTACCTTCCCAAGGAAAGCTTCAGTTAGACTCTTGAATTTATTTCTCAGTGTCTCACCTTGTAACCTTTGTCTACTCAAGAAATGTGGAGTCGGTGCTGCCATTTTGAAGGCAGATATGTGAAGGATCATAAAAACCTAATGCATTTGTCACTGAAAGGACATTTTAATAAAAAGCCATTACCCATTACTTAAAAAGTGGCTCGTCTGATGAATAGATAAAATGAGGATAATAAAGTTATAGGTGAGTGGAAAATTATGCAACCTGATGTCCATAAGCAGAATTAAGAATGCTCACTATTCTTTTTTATAGAGCTCGAAGATTCTGTTCTTTCTTTTAAGAATAAATTATCCTTTGAGATGATGGACATAAGGTGCAAAAAGAGACATATTTTTGGATACAGTCACTGTATATGTTCATTTTGCTTGACTATAATTATTTGTTACAAGGATTTTTTTATTTTTTCAGTTTTTAATTGGAGGAGTATTTTATGAGGTAGGGAATAGGTTAATTTAATAGTGATCTATTGAAACATTTTTTAAAATGCATAGAATGGAAGAGATAAAGAAATGAAAAGAAAAGAAAAATAAGAATAATGCATACTATGGTTACATTAAAAAATAAGCCACAAAATCAAGAGAAAACAGTATCAAAGTAAAACATATCCAAAGAGAACTCAAAAAGCACAGGATGTTTATATTAGCACACGTATATAAATTACATATTTTTAAACAAATTCTAAACAATGTGGAATTTGTGGTTTAGCAGATAATTTTTTATTCATTTGTTTACTGAAATGTTTTTTGGTGTATGTAGTGGCTAATAAGTAAAAAAATAAAAATTTAGATAGTAAAAAATGAATAGAATGGAAGGAAGCACAGATAATCAGGTCAATTTTGAAAGTAATAGGTGAGATTTATTACATACAAGGCTTTCTTTAAAAAAGTGGTTTAAGGGGGCAGTTGGGTAGCTCAGTGGATTGAGAGCCAGACCTAGAGACGGGAGGTCCTAGGTTCAAATCTGGCCTCAGACACTTCCCAGCTGTGTGACCCTGGGCAAGTCACTTAACCCCCATTGCCTAGCCCTTACCACTCTTCTGCCTTGGAGCCAATACACAGTATTGACTCTAAGACGGAAGGTAAGGGTTTTTAAAAAAAGTGGTTTAAAATGATGATGCATCATTTCATATAGAATCATCTTTGTATTCTGTTCTCTATATGGAAATGCTTTTCCTTTTTTGATGCTTACATTCAGAATAAAAATAAAAATTTAAAACATCAGTTCTTCTTTCCTTAAATTTTCTCTTTTCCAATCTGGATTAGTTTCCCTCAATATTTGAGGAGAGAGTTCCCTTAGCTTTCCCACACCTTCCATACATAAATAAGTGAAGTCTGACCTTGTTCCCATCTAAACACTGCCATTTCCCAGAGGTGCCATGAATCTCTTTGCCTGCATGTGACACTTTCATGTCCTGGGTTAAATACAGCCTCTGGACTCAGAATAATGTGGACCCAAACATAGACTCACTAGTAATCATAGTTAAAAACAAGATGGACTGCAGACCTGCAAGATGGTAAAGTAGGAATAAGACTCTGTTGGTGGGAGACCATGAGGCTGAAATGACACAATACAGTGTCAGAAAGAGAAGAAATATGTTGACAGATAAATTTATAGGTAACTGTTTCCTGGGCTTCAGCACTGAGTGAGTTCTGAAAAGAAGTTTTGATGGATGAATATTTATGATATATCTAGCTTCTAAAATACTTTTCTTTACAACCTTTATCCAGGCTTACACTTTGCTTTGATGCTAGAACATTCAAAATACAGAGCTTAAGTCAATTCAGACATAATACACATAGTGCATACAGGCTCTATGACATACTGATTTCCTCTTTAGAACTCTCTTCCATTAACAAAGAAGGAAAGCAAACCTGGCCAGGAATAGATATTCACACATTTTTTTATTCATTAAAAATCACTTAAATTTTTTTTAAAAAATATTTTTCCATAATTACATGCTTTCCCTCCTCTCTTTCCTCACCCCTCACAGAGTCGACAAGCAATTCCACTGGGTTACACAAATGTCATCACTTGAAACCTATTTCCATATTATTCATTTGTAATAGAGCAATCTTTTGAAACCAAAATCCTAAAGCATGTACCCATATAAACAAGTGACAGGTCACATATTTTTCTTCTGCATTTCTGCTCCCACAGTTCTTTCTCTTGATGTGGATAGCGTTCTTTCTCATAAGTCCCTTGAGATTGTCCTGGATCATTGCATTGCTGCTAGTAGCAAAGTCCATTACATTCAATTGTTCCACAATGTTTCATTTTCTGTGTACAATTTTCTCTTGGTTCTCATTTCACTTTGCATCAGTTCATGGAGGTTCTTCCAGTTCATATAGAAATCTTCCAATTCATCATTCCTTACAAGACAATAATATTCCATCACCATCATATACCACAATTTGTTCAGCCATTCTTGAATGGACACCCCTTCATTTTCCAAGTTTTTGCCACCACAAAGAGTGCAGCTATGGATATTTTTGTACAACACTTTTTTATTATTGCTTTGGGGTACAAACCTAGTGGTAGTATTGCTGGATCAAAGGGCATGCCTTCTTTTAAAGTGCTTTGGGTATAATTCCAAATTGTCTTCCAGAATGGTTGGATCAATTCACAACTCCACCAGCAGTGTATTAGTGTCCCGGTTTTGCCACATCCCCTCCAACATTTATCATTTTCCTTTACTGTCTTATTGGCCAATCTTCTGGGTGTAAGGTGGTACCTTAGAGTTGTTTTGATTTGCATTTCTTAAATTAGGTGGGGTTTAGAATGATCAATTCACACATTCTTGTTGGTAAAAATCCTTTCATAAAGAAAGTCTTGTATTATCCTTACTAGAGATTGAGTCAATTTCTAATCTAGGCTGGTAAGAGAGATTAGTCCCATCAAGTCAATAAGCATTTTTGTTATTCTTTAGTTGTGTCCAATACTTCCTGATTCCAACTCGAGTTTTCTTGGCAAAGATACCTGAGTGATTTGCCATTTCCTTCTACAACTTATTTTATAGATGAAGAACTGAGGCAAGCAGGGTAGTGGCTTGTCCATGGTGATATACCTTGTAAGTGTCTGAAGTCAGATTTGAACTTAGGAAAATGAGACTTCCTGACTTTCAGGCTTGGCTTTCTATCCACTACACTGCCTAGATGATTTATCCTCATTTACTTACTTACCATTAACCCATCTCATAAGTTTTTCAGAGGTGGATTCAGGATGAATATAAACTTTTTATTTAGATGCTGCCACATTTCACACATGTCTGTGTCAAGATTTTAATACTTAGTTATTATTATTATTATTACTACCATCATCATCATCATCATCAAATAATTACCTTTATAGGAAAATTTCATAAATCAGAACTAATGACAATTTGTGTTGGGCTAAACTTCACTGAAATAATTTATGAAGAAAAGGTTTGCTTGGCAAACTAATAGTGTTTGTTGTTCAGTCGTTTCAGTCATGTTCTACTCTTTGTGATCCTACTTGGAGGTTTCTTGGCAAAGAAGCTATAGTGGTTTACATTTCCTTCTACCTCTCATTTTACAGATGAAGAAACTGAGGAAAACAGGGTGGTTAAGTGACTTACCCAGGGTCATACAGTTAGAAAGTATTTGAGGTCAGATTTGAACTCAGGTTTTCCTGACTCCAATAGTAATATAGAGAAGGTTATAGGAGCAATGTTTAAACTACTTGTGGACAAGTCGTTTTCAAGTTCTTTAGTTGAAGCATAGAATCTGAGAGCTAGAAGAGACCTTCAGAACAATACATTTATTCTGTTACTTATCCTTCCTGGGCTTCAGTTTTCCCATCTGTAAAATGAAAATTAGAGTAGAATATTGGGAATTAAATGAGGGTATTGGCTCAGAGGTGTCTTCCAGCTCTAGGTCTATGATCTTGTTATCCGAAGTTACAGAAAATCAGCAATCCATACATGTAATCTGTGACCCAGGGCCTCTGAAAGACTATTTGAGCGTGAAGGCTGATCTTAATACTGTAATTTTCTCTTTTTGTTTAATTGTTTCTGCTGAGCATTGCAGCAGGAAAATCTTATAGTATAATTTTGGTAGAGGTTTCCCCAAATGTAGATTATAAAAGGTGCTCGGTTCCTGTTTTTCTCACTCTAGCTATGACAGAAGTATCAGCTAAGGAACAACACTCATGTCATTGGATAAAAAATATTAAAAAAAACCCAAAGGACCTTCCTGGAGCCCATGAATTGATATAAAAGCACACAGGTTATTTAAAAATTAATTATGATGGCCCTACCCAATTTAATCAGTCTTTACCCAGTTCATTCAGATTTAATGATTGTCAGTGACTGTATTAGTGAGTTAAGCAGAGTAGGAATATTTTCAGTCAGTCATGCTAGTTCATATTATGGTAATAAGAGTTGTGTAGGTTGGAATTAATTAACTCATTATATATAGGTGATACTTTTCATGCATCTATAATTATATTAATTGTATTTGCTTTATCATATAGATTCATGCTATATTAATTAGATCTATTATTAGAACTTATTTCTGTTTGTGCTGTTGCTTTAGCAGTGACCCCATCCCCGCTCCACCTAAATATGTGATGTTAGAAATAAGATTCACATATCTTAGCAATACTGTTCACTTCTTGAATCACTACTACACTCTTACGTGATCTTTGTTTTAAAGCCCCAACTTCCTAAGGGATCCCAAGTCTCACTGTTCTTGAATTCTAGAATGTTGCAGACACAAACTCTTTTGAGATGACCAGATAATTTACAGAAAGCCCAAGACCTTGCTGACAGGGTCTCGTCACCTGTGGAAAGCCATGTGACTTATGAAAAGTCCCCCAAAATACTGTTGACAGGATATTGATAATTGATGACCTATGAAAAGGCCTGCAAGTAGTCCTGGCTGATGAACATTGCCCTCATCCAATCACAGGAGCTCCCCCAACCCCACTTCTGGAATTGGCCATGAATTGTACCAACTTATTCCATTTTTAGTGTTTTCTTATCCTATATAAACATTTGCAACTCTCAAGTCAAAAGGGTCCTTGACTGTGAAGAAGTCTTAAATCCAACTAATTAGGGAATATCTATCTCCCTAATAAATTGAACGTATGTGGAGCTCTGTGTATTCTTTTTGGCCCACATCACTTAAATAATACCACGTTAAACTTAGCTCAGAACAAATGAACTTAGGATCGCTATACTCTGATATTCCAGTGAAATCTATCTTTTCCATGTCATCATGCACAGAGCTTTCCAGACTCTTAGCTCCCTTTGGGAAGAGAGTTGCTGGAGACACTATCCTCTTTCTGTAGGATCTACTATGTCTGAGGAGCTCACTGACTTTGCTTTCTATGTAGATCGTTTTTTTCCAAGGAGCACGTGGCATCAGGAAATCTTTTCCTTTAGAAGATCCAATGCCCAAACTCCTGAATTTAAGAACTTCTGAACTTCCTAAGCTTTGATTTCCCTCTTGGGCTATCTGGTCATGTACATGTTTGTTTCTTCTATCAGCTTCTACAGGCAACCTCTCACTATCATCTATTAAATTAGGATAGTTCATTCTCAGGATGTCTCCACTCATATTGAAGAAACAAGGGACTAGAGAGGTTAAAGGCATTTGTTTCATTTGTTTGAGGAAACACAGGTATTATTATTTGGTTGTTTTCAATTGTATTCAACTCTTTGTGACTCTTTTGGTGTTTTCTTGATACTTGAGTGATTTGCCATTTCCTTCTCCAGCTCATTTGACAGATGAGCAAACTGAGGCAAATGACTTGCCACGTTCACAAAACTAGCAAGTGTCTGAGGCCAGATTTGGTTCCAGGAAGATGAATCTTCCTGACTCCAGGCCCAGCTCTCTAACCATTGTGCAACCTCCCTGCCCTTATCTTAGAGCAGCTAATGGGAAATGAAAAGATGACTCTAGATCCACTATTCTTTCTACTGAAAAAGAAATTCCTATTATCAATGCAGATTGGTAACTATTCTATAGATTATAGTCTTTGAGAGTTATGGTAGGTACTAAGAGGTTAAATAATTTGCCCATTCTCCAGACCACATATACCCCAAGGAACTCACCAAAGTCTCGCTTGCAATAATCTAATTTAATTAACTATATGTACCTGAAAATAATTGAAACTGAATTTTAACAAAATTCAATGCACCAGGATTTTTACTCAGTTAGATTAGTCTTTCCACATCAAGTGTATCATAAGCATTTCAGCTTCCAGAAGTGGAGGCCCAAAATTGAGTGACTGATATAGTGGAAGTAATCTGATGAGAGAATCAAGAGAGGGCAAGAGTTTTCCACTTAGTTGTTTGACACTAAGTGAATCTTGGCCTTAGTTTTCTACTCTATAAAATGGGTATAATACCTGTAGTATCCTCCTCCATGGCTTATTATGATCAGTGTGTAACCCTTAGTGTGCTCTTTAAATATCATATCATCAAGGTGAGGCTGCTAGAAGCAATTCATATATTCCATTTGTGGTTGTCAGCCACCTGAATGGCTTTGCCCCTCTGACCCCAGTTCCTGTTCCCACTTCCTGAATGATTCTCCAAAGCCTGACCTGCCTTTGGTCTCCAGGTCTCACACTCTGCCTGTTATGTCTTCTAAGCAAGACAAGACAATCATGTATTTTCAAACATCTCTCTCCTCATTCTTCTACTCCTGATCCCTTTAATAAGGAATGAAAGAGAAGAAAAAATAAAACTAAAGAGGACATCAGCAAAGTCTGAGGTATATATAATATTCTATCCTTTTAGTCCTTTCGCAAAAAAATAGGGCAGGGATGACATTTTTTTCATCATTTTTTTTGAGGACAACCTTTGGCATTTTAATTGCACAATACTTAGATTCTCTTTTGGTTTGTTTCTTATTATGATTGTTCTTTCCATTTATGTTGTTGCTGTCATTTTTGTAGTTCTGCCCCCTGGTTCTGTTTACTTCACACTGCATCAATTCATGCATCTTTCCATACTTCTCAGTAATTTTTATAGTCATTGTTTTTTAAGGTACAATCTAATTCCATTACATTCATGCATTATAATTTGTTTAGCCATTCCTCCTTGGGAAAAGGCACTTTCTTTTTTTTTTTAATATATTTTTTTAAACCCTTAACTTCTGTGTATTAGTTCCTTGGTGGAAGAGTGGTAAGGGTAGGCAATGGGGGTCAAGTGACTTGCCCAAGGTCACACAGCTGGGAAGTGTCTGAGGCCGGATTTGAACCCAGGACCTCCCATCTACAGGCCTGGCTCCCAATCCACTGAGCTATCCAGCTGCTCCCAAAAAGGCACTTTCTTTACAGTTCTTTGCTCACATACACACACACACACACACACACACACACACACGTTGTAATGATTATTGTGATATATGTGGTACCTATATTTCTATCTATGAGCTCCCTGTGATACATTTAGACCTAGAAATAGTAATTCTGAGTCAAATGGTATGGCTATTTTAACTTTATTAGCACGATTCTAAATTGCTTCCCAAAATAGTGGGGTCAGTCTACATCTCCACCATCAGTGAATTCAGCATGCACATTTTCCCATGGACTTCTAGTCACTTGTTCAGTTCAGGATGGATTATTTCAGGTCTGCTGATCTTAAAATTGCAGCAGTCAGCTTATCCAGGGGATTTGACCCTGGGAAAGAAACTTGAATCTCACTACACAAACTCATGTTAGTGAGTTAGCTTTTCCCAAAAAGCTAATTAATAATTTAAAATGAGAATTAGATTTGCCAGGTGCTCTAACACTCATGTTAGTTGGTCAATGTCTACTCTTCCCTGATGGGAATCTATTTGGGAAAACAAATTAAAGTCAGAAAAGTGCTTAGTAAGTGCACTAGGAAATCATCTAGGAAAAGATCATATATTAGAGCTGGAAAGGTCCTTAGAGACCACTTGAACCTAACCCTCTTTTTTTACCAGTGAAGAAATTGAGGTTTAAAGAAATATCAAATGATTTGCTCAAGATTCCATGACTGACAAGTTTTTATCACCTGTAGTTTTGAGTCATAGATGGAGGCCTATACCAATGTTCCCTTCTCTATCCACAACTTCTCACTCCATCATAGCCATCTATGTCAGCATTCTCCCTTCCACAATCCTATCCAATTCTACCTTTCAATTCCATTGTGCCAGGACTTTTTCAGGATGATTGCATAATTATCTTCCTTCATGTAATCTATAATCCTAACTAGACTATTTGCTGCTCCCTATAGACAACATTTCATCTCTCATTTCCATGCGTTGTACAGATGGCTCTCTATATTGAGAATGCTCTTTTTTGTTACTTCCTCACCTTAGAACTCTTAGAGAACTTCCTTTAAGGCTTAGCTCAAGTGTCTCCTTCTTCACGAGGTCTTCCCTAATTCTACCATTTGCTAGTTCTCTCTCCCTACTCCCACTCATAAATCTTGTCCCACTATGTATTTTGGGGGGGGGCATATATCTTGAATTTACTTAGACTTGAACCTGTTTTATCCCCCAAGTAAAATTTAAATTCATTTGAGGACTGTCTCATTTTTATATTTGTATCCCTAGTGTCTAGCACAATTCTTGGCACACATCAGATGCCTGTTGATTGATTGATTATCATCATTATCATTACCACCATCCATGTTGTCATTAGAATCAGTATTAATACTATCCTCATTAATCATCATCAACATCATCATCATCATGCCATCATCCTGTTTTTTACATTGTATAGCAATCGATTGACTACAAAATGCTCCCAGGACTTATATCAACTGATAAAGAGTTGATAAAGAGTGAAGGGAGCAGAACCAGAAGAAAAAGTTACATACTGACTACAGTAATATAAAGAAAAAGGATTTTGAGAGACTTATGAGGGGCAGACAGGTAGGTCAGTGGACAGAGAGCCAAGCTTAGAGATGAGAGGTCCTGGGTTCAAATGTGGTCTCAGGCACTTCCTAACTGTGTGATCCTGGGCAAAAAAATCCCTTTGTCTCTCTTCTGCCTTGGAACCAATACCTAGTATTGATTCAAAGACAGAAGGTAAGGGTTTGAAAAAGAGAGAGAGAGAGAGAGAGAGAGAGAGAAAGACTTATGACTAAATGTGACTTTAGAGGACTGATGATGATATATGTTTTCCATATCTTGACAGAGAGTTGATAGACCAGAAGGGTAGAATGAAACTAGTTAAGGGGAAATTCCTACTTTCGAGGGTGGAAGAAGGAGGAGAAAATTAGTGATGAGACGGAAGATAATAATGATAAAAAAATAAGAGCATTAATGAAGCATTTATAAAAATGCATAGAACAGAACAGTAGGAGGTTCAGGATGAGACACAGATAAGCAGGACAACTTTGGAACTAATATATGCTGAATATATCATATACTTAGGGAAAAAAACAACTAGTATATAATGGAGATTCATAGTTTCATGTATAATACTCCTTTTCTGCCCTTGTATATGGAATTGCTCATATTTGCTGCTGTTTATCAAGATCAGAATAACAAAGAATAAGCCATTTATCAAAAAAACCATAAAGTGTTTCCTTATTTTTTATTTGATCCTTGTAAGATCCTAGTGAAGAAGAAAGAGTAGGGATTATTATTGACATTTTGTAGACAAGGAAATTGTTTTTGGAGGCAGATGATATTGATTTAGTTGAGAAACTGGAGGATTAAGACAAAACTTACACCTCTGGTCTTGATTCTTGCTTCATGAAAGGAGTTTGGGACCTTCCTTTTGCTCCAGTTTCACATAGGGGGGAAAAGTGGTGAATCAGGAATCAAGAAGGATCTGGGTTTGAATCCTGCCTCCAAAAGTTATAAGCTGGCTGACTATGTCAAGTTATCACTCAGCTTAGGCTTCCATGTCTATAGATGAAATTGCCAATAGGTAGAACGATGATAGAGTATTGGGCCTGGATTCATCTTCCTGAGTTCAAATCTGGCCTCCTGCATTTACAAGTTGTGTGACCCTGGGCAAATCACTTAATTCTGTTTGTCTCAGTCCCTCATCTGTAAAATGAGCTGGAGAAAGAAATGGCAAATCACTCTTTTGTCTTTGCCAAGAAAATTCCAAATGGGGTCATGAAGAGTTTGGCCTGATTGAAATAACTAAACAACAACAATACTGACAAACCCTTCATTGCAGGGTTCTTGTGAAGATTAAATGAGAAAATTTGTATAAAGTATTTTTGACCTTAATCCTTCCTTTCTACCATCATTTTATGAATTATGAAATGGAGATTTCAAGTCACCTACCTAAAGCAGTGGTTCTTAATCCTGTTTGGTTTTGGGTCCTTTTGTCAATATGATGAGATATGTGGATGCCCCCTTTCTTGGAATAATAAGTGCATGAAATAAGATACATAAGAGTGTGAAGGAAATCAATTTAATTTATTTCCCATATAAGTTCATAAGTCTCATGAAAAGGCCCCATTGGAAGTCTGTGGACCCCAGGGTTTTGTTGTTTAGTCCAGTGGTTCCCAAACTTTTCTGGCCTACCGCCCCTTTCCAGAAAAAATGTTACTTAGCCCCCTGGAAATTAATTTTTAAAAAATTTTAATAGCAATTAATAGGAAAGATAAATGCACCCGTGGCCATCATTGCCTCCCTGGATCGCTGCAGCACCAACCAGGGGGCGGTAGAGCCCACTTTGGGAATCACTGGTTTAGTCTTTTCAGTTGCATTTGACTCTTTTTGACACCATTTTGGATTTTCTTGGCAAAGATACTAGGGTGGTTTGCCATTTTCTTCTCCAGCTCATTTTACAGATGAAGAAACTGAGGGAAGCAGGGCTAAATGACCTGCCCAAGGGTTACAGGAAGATAAATCTTTCTGAATTCACTTCTGGCACTCCATCCACTATGCCACCTAGCTGTCCAGACCTCAGGTTAAGAATCTCTTTTATAAAGCTATTAAGTACCAGAAGTGGCATTTGAACACAACTTTGAGAACTACCAAATCCAACACTCCTTCCTTTTTACCCCATTTATAAGTTCTCCTCCGTTTTATTACAGACCTAAAATAAGAAACTCAATATTTATATTTTATATAAAGTTATATTTATATATTTATATGTTAATATGTTTATATTTATATGTTAACTATATTTAATTCATATTTATAAATAATTTATATTAAATTGTGTTGAATTTCATATTTATATAACTTAACTTTCCAGTTAACTTCTGGAGGCACTTTTACATTCTTGTCATTACTCAGTCTCCAAAACAACTCTGTGTGAGGTTGACAGGCAATTATTATTCTAGTTTTGCAAATAAGGAAACTGAGGCAAAGGAAGGATTAAGTGACTGACTTATAGTCATATCCGAGGTCAGCATTCAATTACATTTTTTATTCAATCGTCTTAACAACAATTTATTTTCTTTTTCCATCCATGGCCATCTGAATATGGCTCCTCTGGGACTGACCTACTGTCTGCTTTCCTATTTCTCTCTAGCTCCAGAAAGATTTGTTTCTTTGTTTAGCTTTGGTCCAAGGGCACTGTTTGCTGACCTTCTGAGAGGATAGGGGCAGGGGTGGAGGGCCTGCAGGGAAGACTCATTAAAAAGGTCACTGCTCAGATTGGGCCTTGGAAAGAAAGTGCCTGCAGCAACATGCCCAGTCCCATTTCTTTCCCTGGCACAAGCAGGTGTCAGTCTGTCATGCTCACCTCTTTTTTGCTTTGTGCTATGTACTCAGAAGACTGACCGAAACACAATTTCATAAGAATGAGATTTGGTGTCAGGAAAGGACACACACACACAAATGCCACACAAAGGCAAACACTGGGATAGATTTTGTCTTCAGGGCAGCTTTCCATAATAATCCATCCCTGGGCTCCCTTAGGCCATGTCTCTACTTGGCAGAGTAGA
>NC_058130.1:218180682-218275931 GCF_016433145.1 Gracilinanus agilis
AGAAAGGATGGAAGAGAGGATTCTAGCTCAGAAGCCAATTTAACAATTGCTTTTGATCTAGAAGGAGTTAGACTGCACACTATTATAGACATTTATATCTAAGGATACAGATGTCAGTCAAGATTTTGTGCTGGTTTGTTTATGGTTATTTGTTTTTCTTGAGTTCTCAGTGACAGATTGTCAGACTATATATACAAGACAGAATTTCTCCACCATTATTACCCTCCAGATCAAAACACCTTTGCAGATACTTGATTTTAATATGTAGAGCTGCTTTAACCTTGTTTAACTTTTAAGACAGACATGAGTCCAATTCAGTTGAAAAATACTTGCCTCTGAGTGAGATCTCTTAAGGAAATACAATTAATCCAGTTTCTCTTGTTTCAAATCCATTTAACTTTATCTCTTTCAGATTAATCTTCTTCATGCACAGGTCAGACAGAGTATAGTCAAAAAACTTCATTGACTCCCCATTATTTTCCACATTAATTTCAAAATCAATAGCTTGGCTTTCAAAGTCCTTTACAATTTGTCTTCACCCTTATCTCCCCTTTGTGTGTCCTATGCTGCATCCAAACCAAGACATCTCCACTGATCATCAAATATAATCTAAACTTTCCATCTTCTAAACTTTTGTTCATTCCTTTCTCTATGCCTAGAACACTCACCTCCCTCCTCCCCCAACCTGTTGAAATCCTATCTTTCCTTTGTAATTATAGCTCAGATATATTAGTTTTCATATACGTAAAATGAGAGATTTGGGCAAGATGGCCTTTTGATTCCTTCTGGCTTTCTAAGATCCTATGAAAGAAGGAAAAACAAGCTTTTATTAAGTTATTTAATTTTATTAATTAATTCAATAACCAATCAATCAATTAATTATTAGATTATTAATAAAATTAAATTTATTAAGTTTAAATTAAATTAAAAAACCATTTGCTAAGCACTGTGCTAACTGCTTCACAAATATCATCTTATTTGATCTGCACAAAAATCCTGGGAGGTCAGCCATATATAATTGGGGAAATTGAGGCAAAAAGAGGTTTAGTGACTTACCCAGGTCATACAGCTAGTAAATAACTGCAAACGGATATGAACTCAAATCTCGCTGACTCTAGGTCAGTGGTCTATCCATTATAACACCTACCTACTTGTGATATTTCCTCCTAAATCCCTAGTCTTAAGAGATCCTTTTTTCTCTAAACTTACAAAATCCTTTGAACCTTTCTTGTATATATTAAAATTTAACTTTGTAATATAGAAATTACTATAAGTATCTTATTCTCAATATTAGATAATAAGCTCTTTGAAGGCAAGCATGGTGTCATTTTGGCTCCTCAAACAATGTGTGGCACACAGCAGGTGCTCAATACATATTGTTTAAAGTGAATAAATGGTGTTTTAAAAAATTAGGCTCTGCATTGTAATAAGATTTCATTTATCTATGCCATGTGAAGGGGATGGGACTTATCAGTAATGCTCTAGCTATTTGTGAGTGCCTTTAATTAACACAACATTTGGAGCTTAACTATGTTATCTTTTATTGCCAATCAGTGATTATTCAAATAGGAATCCATTTCTTTCTTTATTGTCAAACCTACCATTAATTATGGGAGATATCAGCCGCTATGATCTCTGTGTAAGAGATCATACTATATTAAAAGCCAGACAAGAATTTCAATAAACTTTTCAGCAGTTTCTACATTGATCTTCAGGAAGAGATGAACCCTTCATTGTCAATCACACAGCAGCTTCAGGGGGGAAATATCAGTCTTAACATATTCATTAATTAGTGCTCAGTCTTATTTTTATGATCTACCCTTCACAATATGTCCCGTTAATATGCCATAGAATTGTGAGCATTATTGTTTTTATGCTTATTAGGCATATCCTGCTAGAAAAAAGAAGCATTTTAAATGAGATTAAATCTTATACATGTTTAATGTAGTGTTCTTGCAATTTAAAATGCTACTCTATTAAAATAGCAGGGAGGAAAAATTGACTCACAGAGCCAGGATGTGAAAAGAATAGATCATGAGCGAAATGAATAATATATTAACTGAATAATCATATTGCTCCTCATATTAATAGTATAAATCACAATAATCCTGTGCCATCAGCAGAAATAAAAAGAGTGCATATCTAGTTTTCTGGAATTGCATTCAGAGTTGAAGATGCATACAGGAGTAATGTATTTTTGTTGATTTTTTAAATCAGCTCAATAGGATTATAATGAAAATGCCCAGATGGTATATTAGAAGTTCAAGGAAAGAATGGCATAGGTCAAATTTTATTGACACTTTCCTTACGAGGAACCTGGTGAAATAAGTAATATTCATCAATTTAATCTCATTTTACAGCCAGATTAAAAGATTTGTCCAAGGTACCCAGCTACTAAGTTAGAGAGCTGGGATTCTAATATGAGTCTTCTGACTCCAGTTTGAGCACTTAGAGTTGTAGCTTTAGAACTGAGAGAACCTTAGAGGTTTTCTAGTCTAACACTTTGGCCTTTACTGATGTGAGAAGTGACTTGTGGGAGGTGAAGTCAACAAATCAGCTGTAAAATGAGCTGGTGAAGGAAATGGCAGGGCACTCCAGCATCTTTGCCAAGAAAATCCCAAATGGTGTTAAGAAGAATTGGACAAAAATGAAACAACTGAAGAATGACAAAAATATTTATGCAAGGGTAGCCAGGCGACACAGCAGATAGAATGCTGGGCCCTGAGTCAGGAAAACTCATTTTCCTGAGTTCAAATCTAGCCTCAGACATATCTCATTGAGTGACTTTGATGGTAAGTCACTTACTCCTGTTTGCCTCGGTTTCCTCATCTGTAAAATGAGCTGGAGAAGTAAATGGCTAACCACTCCAATATCTTTGCCAAGAGAATCCCAAATGGGGTTGCAAAGAGCTGGAATAACTGAAACAACTGAAAAACAGCATGAAATATTTATATAAAGGCTGCTAGGTGTCTCAGGAAATAGAGTGGTGGGTTGGCGTCAGGAAGGCTCATCTTCCTGTGTTCAAATCTGGCCTCAGACATTTACTTAGCTGAGTGTCCTGGGGGCTAAATCACTTAACCCAGTTCTGTATCTGTAAAACGAGCTGGGGAAGGAAATGGCAAACCACTCCAGTATCTCTGCCAAGAAAATTCTGAATGGGGTCATGAAGAGTTGGACACAGCTGAAAACAACTGAACAACAACAACAAAATTTGTGGCAGCCATTTTGCTAAGCATTGAGTCACTCAGCTAATTCAGTGGCAGAGTAGGGATTCAAAGAAAGAGTGCTCTGCATTATGTTTGAAATTAGATCCATTTGAGCCCCATGTATTTATTTACAAGCATCTGCACAAAGCATTCTTGTCTTTGCAGGATGAAGGACTGAAAGGCAGAGAGAACCAAGCAACTAAACTACTATCAAAATTGTTCTAGATGGTTATTTGGGGTTATATCCCCTTTTTGTAACAGAATAAGAATATAGAAAAAGTATAGGGATATATATATATACATGTATATTTGTATATATATATTTTTTTTTCTCCCTCTCATTTCTACTACCCATTAAATCAATCTCCATGATTCAAACTCAGGTTCTCTGAGGCCAGATTCAGCATTCCTTCTACAATATTAATGCCTCTCCAGTTTCTCTCTCTCTCTCTCTCTCTCTCTCTCTCTCTCTCTCTCTCTCTCTCTCTCTCTCTCTCTTTCTCTCTCTCTCTCTCTCTCTCTCTCTCTCTCTCTCTCTCTCGGAGAGCTAATTTGCATATAGACTTGGAGTGACTAGTAGGTAGACAGGAAGGGAAGCTAACACTCCATTACAATTAATCCAGAACTTCTTGTCTTTTTCCAGGCAGAGGCACATACATCTAAATTTACCTGGGCATGTGAAGGCATAATATATGAGAAGCATATATGCCTCCCCTCATCATTTCTCTCCCACTTATTCTGATCACCTAATAGATGTCCTAATCATACCCTTGACTAAGCCATCTATCATTCCTCCTACCCAATCACAAAATCTATGTGTGTATGGGAGGAACCATGGGACACCATCCCTTTTTCTCTTTCAACTATAGTCACTATCACCTGGAGACTTCTTGGTATAGTAGGAAGAACAATAAATTTGTACTTAAAGGGCCTAGATTCAAATTCTGGAAAGGAAGAATGGTGCAGAGCAGAGTTCTGAGTCATGATGCCTGAGTTCAGATTTCATTGGTTGTTGTTTTTCTCGAATCATTTTAGTTGTGTCCAACTCTTCATGACCTCATTTGGAATTTTCTTGGCAGAAATACTAGAGGAATTTGTCTTTTCCTTCTCTAGCTTATTTTATAGGTGAGGAAACTGAGGAAAACAGGGTGAAGTGACTTGCCCAGGGTTACCCAAAGTTAATGTGTCTGAGTCTCTGAGGCTGGATTTGAACTCAGAAAATGAATCCTCCTGACTCCAGATCTGGCACTCTATCCACTGTGCCACAACATTCCTAGGAATATAGACTGAGAATTGGAAAAGACCTCATAAGCCATTGACTATAATTTCCTCATTTTATAAATGAGGAAACTGAGGTAAACAGGGTTAAGTGACTTTCCCAGGGTCACACAGCTAATATCTAAGACTAGATTTGAACCCATGATGATGAGTCTTCCTGACTCCAGACCTAGGACTCTATCCACTGAATGATCTAGCTAATTTCTCTGAGCTTTAGTTTCCTCATTTGTAAAATGAGAGGGTGAGAACATTTGACCTCTGAGGCCCTTTTTAACCTTATATCAGTGATCCTATAATCTTTGCTATCTATGCTATTTGGGCAAGTCACTTAAGATTTCCAGACCTCAATTCCTTCATCTATAAAAGGAGATCTAGTTGATTCTATGACACTAACCTATATTCCTTTGATTAAAAATTAGCAAGGAGGAGTGAGGAAATCTAGGCTTTCATAGCATACAGAGTCTGAAATTTTGCTTGGGAAACAGGTACTTAAATTTGATCCAAGGCAAAAGGTGCATTAAAATGCTTTGGGTCAACTGCCAATGACAATTTGATGACTCTATGCTTATTCCTAAAACACAAGCCCAATTTTTAAAATATCAGTATTTTTCTGCCCATGTTTAATGATTTCTAGTTATGGAATTTCCATCTCTAAAACCATGATCCTATGAACCAAAGAATTAAAATTGTGGATCACCCAAAAGACAATGAATAGGTTTATACTGGTTATGAGATAGCTGAAACGGAGGACCAATTAGCATTGAACAAGACAAATAGTATAACTAAAGCATCAGAGATGAAGACTGGAAAAGAAGTTGTAGCTAGGAAGAGGTACAACAGTTGAACAGCTTGCGTGATCCATTGGCATTCATACAATGTAAGAGGTCTAGAAGACCTCCTAACCAACACATTGGGTAGAAATCCCCTGTGGAGGATTTATGGAAAATCATGGGCAAATGGTTATATAGGAGGAAGGCTCGAATGGGATCAGAGCTTGTACTGCCAACAGGTTGAGACCTCAGCTCTGGGAACCTAGATAATTAGGAAATGATACACACAGGAGTGAAAATGATTTAGAGTTCATTTTTTTTTAATTTTTAAACCCTTAACTTCTGTGTATTGACTTATAGGTGGAAGATTGGTAAGGGTAGGCAATGGGGGTCAAGTGACCTGCCCAGGGTCACACAGCTGGGAAGTGTCTGAGGCCGGATTTGAACCTAGGACCTCTTGTCTCTAGGCCTGGCTCTCAATCCACTGAGCTACCCAGCTGCCCCCTAGAGTTCATTTTTGATAGAGACCATTGCAATTGCTACTGCTTCATAGAATCTTTGTAAAACCATTTCTAGTGAGGAAGTTATGCCCATGTGAATGGAAGAAAAGACAAGAGATGAGAGATGGACAAAAGAGGATGGGACCTGCTTCTGGGATCTAGAGTTGATTGTGTTAAGGGAGTAACCAGGGAAAGGTGACTTGAACAGTAAATATGGGTCCAGGTGGGTGTGAGAGACAGGAATGACAGGAAGGGGCCCACAAGTAGGGACCAAAGTTTAACAGCAAAGGGGTGTCTGTTACTGAATTGGCTGTTAGGTCCAACTGCCACTCTGGAGCACCAAGACTAGGCCTGTGGTAATCAGCAAAGTAAAGGCAGGAGTTTATAAGTTAAGGCAACACATTTAATCAAGGACAAACTAAGATTAAGATTGGGAATAGGGCTTACTACACCTAAAAGCTAAGGGCAAACCACAGTGGCAGGGGAAGGACTTGACTGCACTCTCCTATGATCTAAGCAAGACAGGGCCCAAAGAGAGCTGCACTGGAGTCACAAGGGAAAAGTTCCTCCCAACCTGGTTCCAGCCAGGTTTGGTCAGCTTAGCTGAGGACCTGAGGGTGGCTTTACTTGGGATCTCATGACTAATCCAGGGATGGTTTCAGGATGCCAGGTGTTAACTCCACCAGAACAGGCAATCCAAGGTATCCAGGCAGGGAGAGAAAGTTTGCAATGCTGTCCACCAGATCACAAACCACTTCCCTACTCGGTGCTGCTCTGCAGGTCTGATGTCCTCTGCTATAAGCCTTCACCACTCTCAGGATCCCAGGGAATCTGGATACAACTCCCCTAGCTCTGAGATCTCCCAGGGTCAGCAACAGTTTGTGCCAACCACCATGGAGTCCTTCTCAGGCACAAGCCACTTCCTCCTTCCCCTGCATTCCATTCAGAATGTCCATGACCTCCAGCTAAGGCTTTTCCTAGCCTGCTTACACACCTACTTTTAAACTTATGCCTCTTACAATTGCCAAATAAATTCAAAAGAAACAATGCTTAGGGGCAGCCAGGTTGCAGAGTGGATAGAGTGCCAAGCCTGGAGTTAGGAGCATCTGGGTTCAAACCTCTTCCTCGCTTCTTAGATACTTCCTAGATGTGTGACCTTAGGCAAGTCACTTAACCTCAATTGCTTAGCTCTTGCTTTTCTTCTTTCTTAGAACTGACACTAAGACAGAAAGTAAGGGTTAAATAAAAATAAGTAAAATTTATTTCAGCCATCACTAGCAAGCTTAATCAGGTGGATTCGGATGAATTCTATTAACCAATTAGTAATCAATTATAAGCATCTACTATCAAATGAGATGATATCTGTAAAGCATTTAGCTTTATGTTACTAGCATTAGCTAATGTTTAACACATAGTAGGCTTTATAGAAATACTTACTCCTCCCTTTGCTCTACTATGTTCCAGGCTCTGTGCTAGACACTAGCAATTCAAAGATAGAAATCAAATAGGCCCCTCCTTTAAGGGACTTAAATATTGATCAGGGGAAATGATATATACACATATATTTGTGTTTGTGTATGTATATGTATGTATATATGTATGCACTGTACTCTGTACTGTCCTTTGGTGATTCATCAGCTTCTATTTTATTAGTATCTATGCAGATGAGGAGTAGCTAAGTGGTTCAGTGGACAGAGTACTGACCCTGGAATCAGGAAAATTCATCTTCATAAGGTCAAATCCAGCCTCAGATCTTACTAGCGTTGTGTCCCTGGGCACATCACTTAACCTTGTTTGCCTCAGTTTCCTTATTTGTAGAATGACCAGGAGAAGGAAATGGCAAACCACTTCAATATTTTTGCCAGGAAATTCCTAAATGGAGTCACAAGGAGTTGGACATGACTAAAAATGTCTGAATAACTATGCAGATGACTCCCAAATCTATACATCTAGTGCCAGTTTCTTTTCTGAGCTCCAGTCCCACATTTCCAATTACGAATTGGACATTTCAGACTGGATTACTTGTAGTCATCTCAAATTCAATATGTCGAAAAGTAAATTGCTTAATTTTTCCCCTAAACTCTCCCCTCTTTTGAATTTTTCTTTTACTGTTGATAGCATCATTATTCTTTCAGTCTCCCAGATTTACAGCCTTGTTGTCCTTGCTCTCCCCTCACATATTGTGAAGATGATATTCAGGAAGGCAAAAGATTTGAGTTTACAACCCAGAGTCACCTATCCAGCAAAACTGAGTATATTCTTTTTTTGGGGGGGGGATGGGCATTCAATAAGATAGAAGATTTCTAAGCCAGACTTAAACAAAAAATTTGAAGTCCAAACATGAGACACAAGAGAAGCCCAAAATGGAATAATGAACTGGAGGATTTCTATGTGAACTGAAAAGACCTCCAAGAATTTATACAGAGCAAAAGAAGCAGAATCAGGAGAATATTGTACCCAGAAACTGAAATATTGTGGCACAATAAAATGCAATAGACTTTTCTTCTAGCAGCAATGCAATGATCCAGGACAATCCAGAGGAATTTATGAGAAAGAACGCCATCCACACCCAGAGAAAAAACTGTGGAAGCAAAAATGCAGAAGAAAAACATATGATTGATCATATGGTTCAATGGGGATATGATTGGGATTTTGGCATTAAAAGATCACTCTATTGCAAATATGAATAATATGAAAATGGGTTTTGGACAACTATACATGTATAACCCAGCTTGTCAGTTCTGGGAGGGGGGAGGGAAGAGAGGTGGGAAAAATCATAAATCATGTAACCATGGAAAAATATTCTAAATAAATAAATTATAATGAAATGTATTTTGTATTTATCTTTTATATTGTGATTTATAGAAGGTAATCTCCTTGAGGGCAGAGGCTGTATTTGCCTTCCCATTGCTTTAAACAGTGCCTGGTAAAAAATACATACTTAATGTTTGTCAACTGACTAATAAAGTTTGAGGCTTAGACTCAATGTGTTTCTTAACTTTTTTTTTGGTGTCATGAGTCTCTTGGGCATCTGGTGAAATCTATGCATCCCTTCTTAGAAAATATGCTTTTAAATTATTGAAGGAAATGCTAAATTTCCATTCGAAGTCAATGAAAATAAATATGTATGTGCACATCTACATATAGTATTATAGATATATGTATTTTTTTCCCATGCAAGTTCATGGACCTTCTGAAATCTAACCACAGAACTTTGAGGTTCTATACATTCCTGGTTAAGAACCCTTGGATTAGAGTCAGCAAAATTTTGAGATACAAATTCTGCCTCTGATTCTTCTATCCTTGTTGGTGAACCTTTTCCAAGTTTGAGTGCCCAGAGGGCAAATTCAAGCTGTCTGTGAGCCCCCAGATTACCTAAGAGAGTTGAGGGAGAAAGTGCTTGCTTTGGACTGCTGGACAAAGGGGTGAAGCAAGCAAAAAATGTCCTCGGATGCTAGAAAGAAGGGAATCTGAAGGAGTTCTCTGCAGGTGTGCCATGTCTTCACAAACGGGTGTCCTATCTTACTCTCTTTATGTTTTCTGAGGATTGATGTAACTTCAAGCCAATTTTATTAATTTTTTAAATTGGTTTCTAAAATCCTTTATGGCTTGGACCAAAACCAATAGTAAGTCAGGAGAGATTTCTGTTTACAAAAGATGGGCAGAAAAGAAGCAAGACTGAATGAGAGGATGCAGGCTTTTTAGGCTTTTAGAAGACCAAAGATGGCAAGACTGTGGCAAAAGGCCTATGCTTTGGATAGCTTTCTATATTTAGTGGAGTGTTTTACTGCATCTGTGGATTTTCTGTGTTGCATTAATAGCTGTTGATGGCTAAATAGCTACTGTGGTTCTAATGGACATGGTCCTGAGTTTATTAATTCATTGATCAAAAAGGTTAGAAACCACATGCAAGAAAGAAAGGGAGCTAGAAGTAACTGCTCAACCAGGAGTTTTTCTAATTTTCCTTTATTCTTTTTGTAAGAGCTTCGAAATAACAAGCTGCTAGAAGATCACTTCTTATTGCACTCTAAGTACTTTCCCATTAAACAGCAAATAAATTACATTTGGATTTTTTTTTCAGCATCTTGAATATTTCATCCATTATTTCTGGCTGATTTGAGGAGGCTATTAAATGCCTTAATTTCCAAGGAGAAGAAAAGAACCAATAAATTGACTCCTCACTTCTATCTGACTGGCTACTTCCCTAATATGTATAATTGTGCATACAGCTTAGTGAAGCTATCTATTCATCATGTCATCATGAGATTTTGGAGTCAGAATTAGCACAGTACAATAGATCCTGAGCTAGGTCCAGAGAGTTGAAGCAACTTACCCAGAGTCACACAGTAAGAAGCAGAGTTGAATTTCAAACCCAGATCCTCTGACAGAAAAATCTAATGCTCTTTGTACCCATTAAGAAACTCCCATACTACAAGTACAAGATTTCTACATTCAGTCAAAGGCCGAGTCAAATATGCGATTTACAAAGATAATACCTGTTTGTGAGAATAGCTTGTTAACAAAATATGCATTTTTATATAACTAATGCTGCCTGCTGTTGTCATTGTTGTTCATCCTTCATTTTCAGAGGACCAATGCCATCTCAGGGTGATGTCTTGACTTGAGCATGAATTGGATTTAAGTGAGGCAGAGTTGCAAAAAGTCACAGTTTCACCCTCTCTTCCAAGGTCATCCAATTTCGGTGGCAAGACAAAGGTCAAGACAACTGGTAATGGCCCGCGATGTAGTGGATGATCTTGGTATGTTCAAGGTTGGATCAAATTCTTAGAACCTCACAGCACCTGCTTCAGGCACCTTCACAGCTGTTGCAACAAACTGTGCCATCTACCCATTCTGCTCAGAGAAGTCCTCGCATGCTTGGGTTAGATATCTCCCTAAGTCACCTATGGGTTATTCCCTCTCCTGAGGTGATTCTTGTCAGGTATGGCTGCTGAGAATGCTATAGCTTTTGAAGCCTCAGATGAGAGTTGGGTGAAATGGGGACATCAAAAGATTCCTCTGGTGTGTGAGCTTGCTGCTTGCTACACTGGCTGCCAGGGGAGTTCCTCTCACACTAGTAGGATCTAGTCTTGGTTTTGTGAGTATATGTGGGTATGGGTATGTGCATAATGGTGAAAAATCATAGTGATCATAGGATTTAGAGTTAGCAGGGATTTTAGAACTCATCTAATTCAACCTTCTCATTTTATAGAGAGGACCAAAGAACAGAGAAATGAGTGTGAGTTCTAATTTAAAATACATATGCTTTGGCTACATTTTTCATTAAACAGGGTCTATTCTGTGAGTCATAATTTATAATAATTTTTCTATAGGAAATGCCTTTTAGAATACCTGACTGATTTCTGGAGAGCAAATTACTGATAAATTGAGGAATATCTCTATAAAATGATAAATGACATCTCTATTTTTTTTTACTATATCTACTCCAGTAGAATTCCTCTAACTGGAACAACCAATGTTCTTTGAAAGCATAAGTCAACATTTCCTGTCTATTATTTGTAAGTGAAATGCTATACTTGTTTGTATCTCGTTAAGGATGGTCCTTGTGCCTCATCTTTTCTCTTCATATCTATAGTTCACTTCTGATGCTAAGTGAACTTTTTTCTCCTAAAAGGCTCCTAAAAAATTCCTTACTTTTTTCCCCATGACATATCTTTCCTCTCCTCTCTAGTCCTTCTCCTATTTTATCCAGTTCTATCCTGTCTTATCTTGTCTTGACCTCTCATCTTTTGTCCATCTTTCTTCTCCCTACCCCTACTAAAGCTACCAAGTGCAGCATGATAATGAGTCCCAGGGAGACTGCCATGTGTCTAGAGTTGCCATTTCTGCTTTGGCAGAAGAGAAGTCCCGAAATGCTTCTGGCAATATTTGGTTCTGCTAAAATCTAGTCTGCCTTCTTGTTTCCATGGAAATGACACTCCTGGTTATGACTTTTATGGTGATTGCTATCCTAAAGCGCCCATTTGCTGTGGCAGATGATGGCACCATGATAGACATGGCCAATCAAAACAATGTCTGAGTTCAGAGGGGGAAAACATGAACAAGAATTAGCTTCTTTCCTCCATTTCCCATAAATCCCAGTTCGTTTAAAGAGAAGTCTTTTTAAGATGATGTTGATATCTTTTGTTTTTTTATCACCTACATTTTCTTTGTATTCCTCTTTTCTCCTCCATCTAGAGAACAATCCCTATAATAAAGAGGGGGGGAAAGCAGGAGAAAAAGTTATTCAATGAAACTATCAACATGTGGGAAAAAATCTGATGTAATATTTAATTTCTTTACCCATAGTCAGTCCCTCTACCTCTGCAAAGATGTGAAATGGAGACACCTTCTCATATTTCTTCTTTGGGGTCATTATTTCCTAGGATGCAGTGTGGTATAGTGGATAGAGGGCTGACCTCATTATAACTTTGTATCATTCAGTTTCATAGTTTTGTTGTTATTGTTCTTAGAGTGTAGTCACTGTTTATATTGTTTTCCTGAGTCTACTTATTTTGTATCAGTTCTTATAATTCTTCTGGTGCTTCATCAGATAAATCATTTCTGGCATTACAGTAATATCCCATTACATTCATATACCACAACCTGAAGTATGGGTCTTTTCAAGCAACTTTTGAGTGTTTATATACAATATCTCTTCTTTTTTTTCTTTTAAAAAAACACAACAAAAACCCTTCCCTTCTGCTTTATTATCAGTTCTAAGTCAGAAGAACAATAAGAATTAGAGAATTGGGATTAAGTGACTTATCCAGGGTCACACAACTGGGAAATGTGTGAAACCAGATATGAAGTCAGGTTCTCTGGATTCCAGCCCTGATGTTCTATCCATTTCCTACCTGGCTACTTCTATAATACCTTATTTATTTAAATAATACCAGTTGTGGTATCAAAGGAGATAATTGGAAAAAGCATTGAACTGGAAAACAGATCTGGGCTCTAACTTGCTGTGTGACCTCAGGCATCACTTCTCCCTGGGCCAAAGTTTCCTCATAGTCTATGGAACTTTCCAGTGTCTTCTTGTCTGTGAAATAAGGGGGTCAGACTAGATAGCCTCTGACATTCCTTTCACTTCTCTATTTATGATCTTGCCCTAGATCTCTTGGTTCAATAATTCTAAGATAACTAGAAATGACCATGAATTAAGAACAACATTAAGACAAGATTTACTTCAGTAATGAATAAAGATTTTTTTTAAATGTAGTCCTCTGATTCATATATATGGGAAACTTCTAACGTGAATAAAAATCATCACTGATGCAAACAAGCAACTCATTTATAATGTACAATATAAGTAATTTGCTTGGGGTCATTGAAAGATTAAGTGACCTGGCCATGGCCACATAACTAGTATGGCACAGAGGGAGAACTTGAACTCTGGATTTTCTAATTCCAAAATGAACTTTCTGTCTATTACACCTAAGTCTTCTTTAGTCTTAGGGAGTTGCCAGGAATGCTGAAAGATTAGGTGATCTGTCCAAGGTAGCATAAACAGTATGGATCAGAATCAAGATTTGACCCCAGGTCTTTGAGGTCAACCCTCTATCCACTATACCACACTGCATGCTAGGAAATAAATTAGGGAAAATATAAAAAATATTAGCTCAAGGTAGCACTGTGGATAGAAGGTCTGTAGTCAGGAGGACCTAGGTTTAAATCTGGCCTCAGACACTTTCTAGCTGTGTAACCCTGGGCAAGTCACTTAACTCTAATTGCCTACCCTTTGCCACTCTTCAGTCTTAGAATTGCTACTAAGACAGATGATAAGGGCTTAGGAAAAAAAATGCTTTACTCTTTGAAGACAGATTATGAAGCTACAATCTCCAAATTATGGGTCTTCCAGAAAAATGTCTTTTAAAAGAATATCTGAAGAAATCATACAGAAAAAATTTCCCAGAAATATTGGAAACAAATGTCAAAATAAAGATAGGTGGCTCAGTGGATAGAGTGCCAGGCATAAACACAGGAAGTCCTAGGTTCAAATCTAACCTCAGATATTTCCTAAATGTGTAACCATGGGCAAATCACTTACATCCCATTCCCTAGCCTTTGTTGCTCTTCTATCTTAGAAGGTTTAAAAAAAACTAACAGAATATTAGTTCATACACTGGCAACCACTGGTCTCTTGAATAATGCAGATGGAAAACATGTAGCCAATAAGAGTGTGTTGTGGGGAATTTTCCCTGGGAAAAATGGCAAGGCTTACACAGCACATTAACACTGCCCAGAAGAGACAGGGACCTGAAGACAACAGAGCAAAGGACAGTTCCCAACGTCACTACTTATGGCAAGCCTCCTTCCCAGACAACAGATCTCAGGGAGTTGGCGAGGAGCTGCCGATTCAGTCTGAGGTCACACTGCTGGAAGCAGTACAAGATGAGCAAGGAATAGAAAAGAAGATGTGAATAGATACATGAAAAGAATGTGGTCTCAGTAGGCATGTTAACATGTTTTTTAAAGAAGTGATAGAAATTTCAAGTTAACTATCTCATCTGTGCTCTAGTGTCAGCAGTCGTTTTCTTCTTTATAGAAGGTATCTCATGCCTCCTCCACAAAGTCTACCCCAGTGCAGTGTCCTTGGGCAGGTCACCTAACCCACTAAACGAGAAGCATTTTTTATTTAAATGGCTTTTCAGGGTGGTCAAAGTCCTTTGAAAAATGCTATTTGATCTTCAAAAGAACCCTCTGGGGTAGGCTGAGAGGGAATTAATACCAAGATGAGGAAAAGGCAATGCAGAGAAATGGGGTGATAAGTCCAAGGCTATGCAGCTGTTCTTTCCACTACACCAGAGTTATCAAATACAGAGAGTGCAGTGGGAATCAGATTAAAATATAACTGGGAAATAGTTAACAAAATAAATCAAGATAAATGAAACACTTTTGTTGCTCAGTCATTTTCAATCATGTCCCACTCTTCATGATCTCATTTGGCATTTTCTTGGCAAAACTATTAGAGCGGTTTGCCATTTCCTTCTCTAGTTCATTTTGCAAATGAGGAAACCGAGGCAAGCGGGATTAAATGACTTGCCAAGAGTCACATAGCTAGGAAGTGTCTAAAGCCAGATTTGAATTTAGGAAGGTGAGTTTTCCTAACTCTTTAGGCCCTATGTTCCATCTACAGTGACACCTAGCTACCTATAATGAAACAAAGATAATGTGAATTTATGGTTTTCTAAGTTGATATTCAGCCTGATGCGGTCCATTTCTATTTTAGTTTGACACTACTGTACTATACCACCCTAAAATGAGGGGAGTGCCAATTACTGGACATGGTCAGTGACGACAAAGTGATCCTACTATACTTTTTACTAATTTATTATATTTACTATTATATTATATTATGCTTACTATTATATTTTATTACATTTACTATTTTCCCCAGCTTCTTTGCACAGCTAGGCCCCAATTAGTGTCAGTAATGAATCTTCTGAAGAGGTCACATGTATTAGAATTCACACTATTCAAAGCTGTAATTATGTAGAAAGTGGAAATTGATTACTGTGAATACATAGTATAAATTCGTATAATACAACCGCTTCAGGGAATTCATTAATCACATTGATAGAGATTAATAGTTACAAATAGGGACAATAACTAATAGGGAGAGAAGGTTTCCCTTTTCCCTGCATTCTGTGATCAAATTTTTGTGCTAGCCATCCTCCAGGTCTGTAATATGCTCCATCCTATTTCTGCCTCATAGAATCGTTGTCTTTTTTCAAGATGCCATTCAAGTACCACCTATGACGTTAAGACTTTTCTGATCTCCCCAAATACTGGTGATTTCACTCCCTACTGCTTTATGTAAAGGGAGGACTGCGTAACACTCTTTGGAGCATGTACAGATATTCCTTGCCTGCCTCCAAGTTAATATGTAGAACTTCAGAGAGTCCAGTTTTGGCCTTGATGACTCAGGGTCAGTAGGAGGATGAAAGGTTTTCTAAAATGGCTTCTGAGCTAAAAGGACTGATGACTCATACCATACCAAGTCAGAAATGAATGTGAATATGAAAGATTTGAGTGTAGAGTCTCTCTACACTTCTGTCTTTGCTATGCCTTCCCTATAAATGTCTTTTTGGAAAAACTAGTTGATAGCAACTGGTTGGCCAATATTATGGGCCACATTGGATGTGGAGCCCAAAATGACAGTATTAGAAACTTTAACCCTTCATGTTTACCTTACCAATAGAACCCTGAAGGGTAACAGTGATCATTGCCCTCTTAGGAACCTATCCTACTGCCTAGTGTGAATTGAAGAATGAACTCAGAGTGGGTATCAGACCTGTATCTAATTACTTTGTTTTTATTCATTCTTATTATCTATTTATTAATTCTGCATATGTTCATATATGTATTTACAGATATATTCAAAATATATGTTTACATACATA
Organism: Gracilinanus agilis; assembly: GCF_016433145.1. Lineage (NCBI taxonomy): Eukaryota > Metazoa > Chordata > Mammalia > Didelphimorphia > Didelphidae > Gracilinanus > Gracilinanus agilis. Next base: position 218,196,843 of record NC_058130.1, read on the forward strand.
TGTCTTTACTGTCTCCTTTGATAGAAGATAAATTTCTTAAGCATAAAGATTATTTTAGGTTTTGTATTTGTGTCTCTAATTCCTAGTAAAGTAATTGGTACAGACTGTTGTTCAATCGTTTCAGTCTTGTCCAACTCTCTATGACTCCATTTGGGGTTTTCTTGGCAAAGATATTGGAGTGATCAGCCACTTCCTTCTCCAGCTCATTTTACAGTTAATAAGTGTCTGAGGCTGGATTTGAACTTTTAAAGATGAATCTTCCTGACTCCAGATCTGTGCTTTAAGTTCATGCTACTTAGCTGCTCTTTGTAGAATAGGTGATAGATAAATGCTGCTTGTATGATTGATATATTAAAAATATACCCATAACAACACTCTTTGGGGAGTAAAAAACAGATACAAAATGAATCTGACTCAGGTGGGGAATGGTTGAGCAAATAGTAAAGTATAAAGATAAAAAATTACATATTATTGAGTCATAAGAAATGACAAATATTAGGAATTCAGGGAAACATAAGAGAATGTCTAAAGTCTGACATGTATTTCCTCCTTTCTCAGATGCCCTGAGCTACAACTCAGTTGCCAGTTTCTATGGAAAGACTATCCTAATGCCTATAATAATTACTCTGTATACATTTTGTATTTAATATACTATTATTATTAATATATTATATGTACTACATGTTGCTTGTAACCAGTAGAATTAAGCTCCTTGAGGGCAAGAGTAATTTCATTTTTATCTTTGTAACTCTAGAGCCCTGTTGTGTCAGAGGTATAAGTTGTCTTATTTTTTTCCATATGAGGGCCCCATCCCACATGATCTCTATATTTTTCACTTTCTCCAGTGAAGACAGAAATGTGCTATTGTAAATCTTCTTACCATGCTACTTCATTAAAAGAAAATGTCTTTCTTTATTGCTCTTCTACCTTGGAAACAATACACAATATTGATTCTAAGATGGAGGGTAAGGGTTTAAAAAAATGCCTTTTCATCGAAATAATTGTATCCTCAGGGTGGCTATAAAAAGGTAAACACACCAGTGGGGACTCATGAGCTAATGTTTTAGAAGTATGGACTCAAGAGTACTCTGGGTCTAGGGTAGCCATCTAAATAAAGACCTACAGGTAAAAACTGGGAAGATGTCTCCCTGAACTACAAAAAAAAATTACTAAGACATAGATAGTAAGAGGAAATTTCTAGGAGCTGTCATTGTGATATCAGAAGATCATCGAGCTTGAAAGAAAAGCCTATAATCTATATATTAACACATCAGCATTCCCATAAGTTGAAGAGTGGTACTAAGTGAAATAAAAATGTAATCATAGGTGAGACTTACAAACCTCAGCAGAATTAATCAATGTCTATGAAACTGTTAGGCACACCATTGGATAGTCTACTAGTTTAATACTCAAGAGAATGCTCACTAGGGAGACCAGTTGTTCCAGAGTCCTGAAATCTAGAAGATGCCAACTGCACACCATTTTAAGAGGGCTTCATTTCTCTCCCCTTCTCTCCACATACCCCAGGTGAGTTCCAAATCCTTCTTCCTTCCTTCCTGCACCCTGCCCCAAATATCCTCTTGCCCCAAACACAAAGATTATTAGCTATGGTTCTAGCTCCTAATAATCTTACAATCTTTTATCACAAAGATGTTTTTTACTTTATTCCACCAAGAAGTACCTTCAAGGTAACAAAGCTTAAGTTCTATAATGGAAATTAATATTTAAGTATTTCATTAAACCTATTGATAAGGATTAGAGTTACGGAGGAAGGTAGGGGATATATGTTAACTGAGATCCTTGTTTAAGGTCATTTTTTTCCTCTCATGACTCAATCTTTTGTATCTTTCTCTTCTGTGAGGCTCTAGGGTACACTTTTTAAATAATCTAACTTGTTTTGGCATAATCAGGCAAACACAAATATGTAATTCTGTCGGGAGGCTTGGTGGGATTTAAATGACCCTGGAGCATCTGGATTCAGAAGCTACAAAAATATTTGTCTTGGCTAATTGGTAATCTGACATTTAGTGACACTCAGTTATATGTCTTATTTTCTACGTGATTTTAAATGATTGGGTTTTCTTAAGGTCAGTCTGCGGTTGTTTTGAGGCACTCAGCAACAAGCACAATAGAAGCAAGAAGGTTAAGTCAACTTCAAAAGATCCAGCATGGACACAATGATGACAGGGAATGTAATAATCACAGACATATAAGGGTCATGTAGTGTTTGCCATACATAATATCACTTGAATCTTCCAGCAACCCTGTGAGTTGAGTCCTATGGGTATTATTATACACATTTTACTGATGAAGAAGCTGAGGCCCAGAGAAATAAACTGGCTTGCCCATAGTTATACAAGTAGTTTCATAGATGTATTTTGGACCTGTCTTCCTGACTGCAAGACCAGCACTCTTTTTCGGAGGTCACAAATGAGATGGATGCATTTACTGAGACAACTAGAAAGGGGAATAGAACAAGGGAAAAAGCCCAATGTGTCTTGTGCATTATTATGAGTATTTACTGACTCCTTATCTTCTGTCATGCTTTATTACATTGATAATTTCTTTTGTTTTCCTTCAGAGAAATCATGTACATCATGCAGTCAGAGCTTCCTCTAGAAACAAATGCTCTGATCCAATGACACATCTGAAATGTGTTCATTTCTGGCACTATGTTTTAGGAACTATATTGATAAACTGGAAAGGAGTGTAACTAGGATAATGAGGGGACCATGTCATGTAAGAATCAGTAAAAGGAACTGGAAGTGCTTAGCCTGGAGAAGGCTTGGGTGAGATATGATAGTTATTTTCACATATTTGAAGGTCTGACTTGTGGAAAAAGGATGAGACTTTCCCTGCTTAGTTTCATAGGGTACAATTAGAAGTGATGGAAAGAAGTTGTAGGGAGGCAGATTTCAGCTCAATATAATGAAAAACTTATTGATGGCTGAGTCCAAAAAGAAAATGGTCCCTATTAGGAGTAGTGGAGACTAGCATAAAGTAGGTGCTTAACAAACTTTTAGATAAAGACTGAATGAATGATTGTCAGAGATAAGATCTTCCTTCCTTCCTTCCTTTCTTCCTTTATCCTCCCTTTTTCTCTCTTTTCATTCTTTCTTTCTTTTATTAAAAATTTTTTTTGGAACTCCAAATTCTCTCCTTCCCTCCAGATCCTCCCCATCCATTGATAAGGCAAGCAATATGACAGCCATTATACAAGTGAAGTCAGGCAAAACATATTTCCATATTAGTTATGCTTTTTTTTAAAGCAAGAAAAGTAAAGAAAGTGAAAAACAATATACTTCATTCAGTCTGTACTCAGACTTCATTAGTTCTTTCTCTGGAGGTAGATACCATTTTTCTTCATGAGTTATTTGGAATTGTCTTGGATTATTGTGTTGGTCAAAGTAGTCAAGTCTTTTACTATTAATTATGATTATAGTGTTCTGTATGAACAATGTTCTCTAGGCTTTGCTTACTTCATTTTGCATCAGTTTTTGTCTTCCCAGGTTTTTCTGAAACCATCCCTCTTATCATTTCTTATAGCACAATGTTATTCCATCACAATCATATTAACACAACTCGCTCAGCCATTCTGCAATTGATGGGCATCTCTCGATATCCAATTATTTGCCACCTCAAAAAGAGCAGCTATAAATATTTTTGTATTAATATATCTTTTCCTCTTTCTTTGATTTTTTTTGGTATGTAGAACTAGTAGTTGTATTTTGGAGTTAAAGAGTATGCACAGTATTATAGCTCTTTGGGTGTAGTTTCTGTTTTTCAAAATGGTTGTATCAGTTCCCAACTCCACCAACAGTGCATTAATGTACCTATTCCCTTTCAGCATTTGTCATTTTTCTTTTCTATTATGTTAGCCAATTGATGATAAATGTGAGGTGGTACCTCAAAGTTGTTTTAATTTGCATTTCTCCAATTTTTAGTGATTTGGAGTATTTTTATTTGACTATTAGTAGCTTTGATTTCTTCTTGTAGAAAAAATTTCAAACCTTTCTCTTTAGCTCTATGGCTGTGTGAAACTGGATAAGTAAATTTTAAAGATCAGACCAACAATTTAACATCTAAATTTAAAAAGAAATGATCTTTTGGATATAATATTTATTGTTTATTCTGTGTTTCCAGATATTAAAATGAGTTTCTTTATTGCAGAAGCTTTCAAATATCATGTAGGGAGCTTTCTAGCTGATATTTCAGGAGAGTTCTGCAGAAGGTGGCCTGGTCAAAGTCCTGTCCTTTACCTACCATCATGGTTTTTCCAAGGTTCAGTTTCCGGGGAAGTTTGACTTCCCAGTAGGTAAGGCACACTTCCTAATTTTTATATTCATTGGATCATCATTCTCATCTTACCTCTTCTTGGAACGATCCTATTTTTGGCTCCAGTTCAGGGTTTTCCCGACAGAATAAGGAAAGTAAAAGATGTGATAATATGAATTCAGCATAGGACAAACCATTTTATTCCAACTCACAAAGCTAAGGTAAGTATAAGGGAATCACAGCATATACTAAGTGAATGATTTAAACAGAATTCTGACACTCAACTTAGAGCTGGCCTCTAACGTACTAGGAGACTGAGAGTAAACCTTATTAAAACTATACAATTTGGCAGTTCTGCTATTTAGCTGTTTCATATTTCAGTTCTAATGAGCATAGCATGATTTTTTCTAGTCACTCTACTCTCTCTGGAGTTAACTCTTTCCTTAACACCAGTCTCTTCCTCCTGCTTCTTCTCTTTTTGCAACAATTGACCACTCTGGTGTGTGGTCTAGTCACTTGAACCAGTTATCTCAAGGGTGTTGCTGCTCAGTCACCTAGAGAAAGTTGGAAACACAAGAAAAGACATATGACATCATCCTTTGTATAGGCTTATCTAGATAGAACCCATACCTAGGCTGTATGGAGTCAAAGTATAGATAAAAGGTATCCACTATTTCTTCTACCTAGTTCTTTGAGATTCAACTCTAAATAATCCTCATGCTTCAAAGTCATAAAAGAAGAGTGATAAGAGATGGGTCACTCCTTTAGGATACCTACAGATCTTTGGCTTAGGAAACAATTGTGGCATCTTAACCCAGTCATGAGTCATAAAAAGCATTAATCAAGCAATAGATATCTGCATTGGTGTAAGTATCTACGTAGTTACAGGGATGGCAAGTAAGCAAGATCCAAAAAAAGTAGAGGGAGGGTACCTGTTATAGTTTTTTTCTTTGTTCTGTTGCCATTTGGCTCTAAGTAGCTAAGCATAATTTGTATAGCACTAAATAAGAAGGCTTGGATTTGAATTCCTGATCTGTCTCAGCTAATTATGTGGCTTTTCTGAACAACAACTTTTTTTTTCATCTGTAAAATGGGAACCAACAAACTCATGTTATATACTTCATAGGATTATTATGAGAAAAGTGCTTTGTAAAACACTTTATATATAAAATGTATATAAAGTTGTTTGTATTATTTATGCACTGGTCAATCCATAATTATGCCTAGAGAGAGTTGTTTTCTCTGAGAAACTCCAGAAAATCAATAGATCTGGTTATATTTATCCCCTCAGCATCTGTGAACAGAAGGATTCTGCTCTTCTCTACAAAACAACATGAATGCCTTGTTTTTGACATTCTGTAGAGTTAGGAGCAGGAGGAAAGATATGAATGATGATTATGACTGGGTCTTTCTATCTGGCTCAGGAAGGAGGTTCAGGGAATGGTTCTGATCCTATAATTGATCTGCACAGGAACTTTGAGCTACTGTTTCTAACCTGGATTGGTTCACCTTTCCTTAGTCAACTTGTTTCTCTATTCTTTCTTCCCATGGACCCTCTCTCCCTAGCTCCTAGAGGCTCACCCTACCTTCTGCAAGAAACCCATCATTATATTCCCCAGTGCTAGTGCCATCTAAATGAAAAAAATCAATGAGTATTTATTAAGTACCCACCATATTACCTGATCTTGTGTTAAATAAGCCCTGGGCTTATAAAGAAAGGTACTTTTCCCCACTCTCCTTTTATGAGCTCATAATCAGGTAATCAAGGATTATCTCCCAGTCTCTGTCTAGTATGTACATATTCATGTTCAATTGTATCCACCTCTTCATGACCACATCCAGGGGTGGAAATCATAAATTAGGATGGCCAAACTAGAAGCATGGGTGTGGAAGTTGCAGCAAGATAGATTTAGACTCAATGTAAAGAAAAACTTTCCAGCAATCAGAGCTATCCCAAAGTGAAATAGATTCCTCTCCCTCAGTAGATTTAGTGGTCTGTCCAGGATCACATAGCTAGTAACTGTCTGAGGTTGAATTTGAATTCACTTCTTGACTGTAGGCATTATACTCTATCCACTGTGCAATCTAGTTGCTCTCTCTCTCTCTCCACACACACACACACACACACACACACACACACACATCACATATAAAACATGTACTTAAAAAAAGAGTTAAAATGCATTAGTAGTAGATCCACTTAGGGATCCCCCTGAATACCCAGTGGAGATCTCTGGGTATTCAAACCTCCAGTTAGTGAGAGTGAAGCAGAATCACTTTCTCCCACTGGGTCATTTGTGCAAACGCCTTGGAGACAATTGATTTATAAAAATCAGTATCTCTTTTATTATAAGAGGGGATATAAACTGAGGATCAGAACAAAGGGTGTCTAACTCTAAGGTATTTAGCTATTCACTCAACAACCCTCTATGTTCTTTGCAGAGGGAACCTTCTGGTCTTCTGGCTAACTTATCAGCTCTCTATTTCTATCTAGGTGTTCCCCCAAAGCTGACTAAGCTACCTATCTATGACCCTCAGTAGTTAGCTTGATATAGTTCAAAAGCTGTCTCCAAAACTCATTAGGATTGCTCTCAAATGACCAAGTCTACCCCAGGATGTCTGACCCCTGAGGTAAAACCTCAGAGCCAATCTGACAGGATTTTTAGATAAAACCTTTCTGGATAGCACAGCAGGTATGATATCCCCAGTCAAACAGAGTACCTAAAAAGATGTTTTAGGGATTTTTACTTCTCCACAGTCAGGTTGAGGTAACTAAGCTCCAACAAGCTGCCTTTCCTCCACCCTTCCAGACAGGAAAAGATCCAAAGTCTCTTCTAGGAAGTCCCTGACTCTACCAGTTGTCACTTCCAAACTATTCCTCCTCTGTCTTCTGTCTGCTAAAATCCTTTCCCTTCATTTCCTAGTATGTGCCTTAAAGACAGCCTTCTATTTCTCTTAAATCTTATCCTATCTCTATCCTTTTCCCATTACAACTTTATTTTATATATAATATGTAAAACATTTGGGATATATAACATATATGTATGTATGTGTGTTTATATATACATATATATATATATAAACATTTGGGGGTGCCAAGACCAATACCTCTATATGTACTGGATCTCATATCTTTCTGTCTTCTCCAGCAGACTATACTTGCAATTCATTTCTCCCTCTCTTCAGTCTTCAACCTCACTCCATCAATTGGTTCCTTCCCTACTACTTTCAAATTTCCTCAAGTCTCCCCCATCCATTAAAAAACAACCCTTCACTAGACATCCCTTCACATTATCATCTTCCATCTCTCCTCCCTAGAGGCAGAATCTTTGAAAAAGCTTTCTACACTCACTTCTTCCTCTTCCTCCCTCTTCCTCACTCCTCAATGCTTTTCAATTTGAATTTTGACCACATTAGACAAATGAAACTCATTTCCTCAAAGTGACCAAATCTGTTGATTTTTTTTCAATTCAAATTATTCTCAACTTCATCGCTTCATTTAGCACTATTGACTATCCTATTGTCCTAGATCCAGTCTCCTCTCTGGATTTTTATGAGGCTGTTCTCTGCAGGTTTGCAGTAGTCTGACAACTCTAGCCTCTTTTGTTGGCTTCCAATCCACATCATAGCCCCTTCCTGTGGATGTTCTCAAGACTCTGTTCTGGGTCCTCTTCTCTTTGTATACTCTCTCTTGGTAACCTCATCAAATCCCAGGGATCTAATGATCATTTCCATGCAGATGATTCACAGAAATGAACATCCAATTCCAGCTTCTACCTTGGAGTTCAGTCCAAATTCGCCAAATGCTCACAGATATTTCATACTGAATATACCTGAAACATTTTAAACTCAACATTCTTAGACTCAAACTCATTGTCTTTCCCCCTAAACTCTTCCTTTTTCCAAAATTTCCTTTTTCTGTCAAAGGTATTACCATCCTTCCAATGCCTCATATTTGTAATTTTGACATTACCCTCATTTCTCTCTGCCTTTCTCTCCCCGACCCCTGCCACTAATATTCAATCAGTTGCCAAAATTTGCCATTTCTATCTTCACAAAATCTTTTTCATGTGACCCTTTCTCTCTACTCACAAACCTGCCACCTTAATGCAGGCCCTCATCATCTCTCAACTAAAATTATTGCAATCACCTCCTAATTGGGCTCCCTGCTGAAAGTCTTTCACCACTCTGGTTCATCTTACCTACACATTGAATGCTAAAGTGATTTTCTATAAGAGCATGTCTAACCATGTGATTTCTCTCTTTAATTAACTCCAGTAGCTTCCTATTACCACTAGGATAATAAGCTCCTCTGTTTAGCTTTTTAAAATCTACATAACCTAGCTCCAAACTATTTTTGCAGTCTCAGTGGACATTACTCGTCCTCCCACTCTGTTAACCAACCATACTGACCTTTGTTCTTTTTTATGAACCCTTGCCATCTGTCTTAGAATTGTAAGATTTAAATTAATATCCAATAACTCCTAGTATTATATTTTATAAAGTTTATTAATAATCACTTGAAGCAGAGGAATTAAAAGAACAAAAGTAAAAGCCACATAAGTGAAATTCTCCTGCCTGGCACTTACCCCACCTCCACAAACCGTGTTCCCGAGAAAAAAGAGAGAGAGGGCCAGGCTACATCAAAATATATCCTCCCTACATAAGGTAAACACATAAATGGGATGGTGGGATTTATAGTCATGGGGAGCAAAATTCTAATTATACAGAATTATATTAAGTATAGATTATAAGGCAGAAGAGCAGAAAGGTAACTTATCCAGGGTCACACAGCTAGGAAGTATCTGAGGCCACATTTGAACCCAGGTCTTCCTGACTCCAGGCCTGGCTCAAAATCCATTGAGTCATCTGGCTGCCTTTTGGCCTTTGTTCTTCATATAGGAACACTCCATCTCTTGACTTCATGCCTTTACACATTCTCTCATGCCTGGAATGCACTCCCTCCTTACTTCTACCTCAAGTCTCTTCCTTTAAGATGAAGTTCAAGCACCATCTTCTACGTGAAGCGTTTCCTTATCCTCCCAACTGCTAGTGCCTTCCCTTCCAAACTACCTCGCATTTAACTACTTTGACTATATTTGTATTTAAGCTGAATATATGTATACATGTACTTGTCTCCATTAAAATGTAAGTTTGGTGTGAGTAGGAATTGTTTCATTTTTTCCACTTGTTTTTATCTTCAATTCCTAGTCCATTAGTGGGGACTTAATAAATGGTTATTTGCTGATTGGTTGATTGATAAATGACTTGAGGCTCCACTCCAAAGAAATCTCTTTACTGGAAGCTCATTCCAGCTCTAGAATTCACAAATTTCCCATTGTCTCTGATTGGATGACTCTTCCCATGATCCGCTAGTCATGTCTCATTGCTCTCTAGACTGCACATTGGACTTTCTCTACCAAGCCTCAATACCTGGCACATTTGTGGTCCTCCTACCATTCCCACATAACCCACTTTCAGCTTTCTTTCATGTATTTTTTCCCCCATTAGAAAGTAAGATCCCTCAGGGCAGAGACTGTCTCTCAGCTCTAGCACAGTGCCTGGCACATAAATGCTTAATAAATGCTTATTGACTGATTAACTTGTAAACCTTACAAAACCATGTAAATGCCAACTATTAAATAAAGCAGTGTGAGAAGTGAGCCCAAAAGATCTTCTTCCTGCATATATGGACTGAGCATAATTGAGCAAGTCACTGAATCTCTGGCATCAGACTCAAACAGAAATAGGCCCCTGAATGATTGATAAGAATCTAGGTAAGAATTCTTCAGAGACTGTGGCTCATAAAAGACAATAATAATAATAGAATATTGGCATTAAGAATATGGATCTTTGTTTCTGGAACTTTGGGGAAATTAAGGGAATTTAGATACTAGACCAGCAGTGTCAAACTCAGGTGCCAAATAAAAATACAGTACAACATAAAAAAAAAAAAAGAATTTAGGTAAGTAGGGGGCAGCTGGGTAGCTCAGTGGATTGAGAGCCAGGCCTAGAGATGGGAGGTCCTAGGTTCAAATGTGGCCTCAGACACTTCCCAGCTGTGTGACCCTGGACAAGTCACTTGACCCCCATTGCCCACCCTTACCACTCTTCCACCAAGGAGCCAATACACAGAAGTTAAGGGTTTAAAAGAAAAATAGAATTTAGGTAAGTTGACATAGAATGTCTCCCAGCCTCCTTCAGCACAGCCCCCAGAACAACCAGCTGAAAAAGTGAAAAGTTCAGTCAATTGGCTGATTGCTTTGTGTACCCAACACCTGTCAGCAGGAGCTGACAACAGGTAAATGCCTCAAGGCGCTAGGACAGAGGGCCCAGCAGGAAGGAAACACACTTGTCAGATGCTGTAACCAGAAGTCATCCATGGGCTGAGGAGCCTGCTTTCACCAAGAGAGTGGAGGAAGATGGCGGCACACAGAGCCGGAGGGGAGACTCACTGGCCCGTGCAATCAAGTGTGTCATCCAAGTCCTGTGGGATGGACTAGACTACTGACACCACATCTCTGGTCCCTGTCAGTCCTGAATCCGAGGATCCTCAGATCTAGCCTGGATGCATTTAAAAACAGGTGCAAAGCAACTTCCTTCTGAGCCTGATCGCTTGTCTAGACATCTGTAAACTCTCTCTGACTGACCTTGTCTCATTGTGTTTATGACCTGACTTGCTGAAGGGATTTTGGTTTGACTGCTAAGCTTTTCCTGTTTGCTACCACAGCTAGGAATAGCACCTTCAGGTTACCCCTAACAACCTCCCGCGCTGCCCCCCAACCCTCCCCATCATGACAGTAACAGATAAAACAGCTCAGGGAGAAAAGCTGTAGTCTTGTCCTCATTAGCTGCCATCTCAGTTGAAGGCAGTTAGCGAGGGCTAGTAAATATTACTGCCAGGGACCCTTTGGATGTGGGCAATCTAATCAGCTGCCTTTGTTAGCCTTACTGAGTAGGGTTATTGCAGAGTGGATTTGTGGGCAATTTCTTAGCAGTGAGTACACCCATAGGGTGCAAGTTGTACTAATACATATTTGTCTCTGTGTTTGCCAGAAGATAGCCCATGCAAAGACCATGTGAAACAAGGAAATTATAAAGTCAAAAGGAACCATAGAGCTCATCTTGTCCATTCTCCTCATTTTACATATGAGGAAATTAAGGATCAAAGAATTATGACTTATCCAAAGTCACACAGATGAAAAAAGCCCTTATCTAAGTATTGGTTCCATGGCAGAAGAGCAGTACAGCAAGGCAACTGGGGTTAAGTGACTTGCCCAGGATCACATAGCTAGGAAGTGTCTGAGGCCAAATTTGAACCCATGTCCTCCTGACTCCAGGCCTGGAGCTCTATCCATTGTGCTACCTAGCTACAGTAAATCGAAGTTAATCAATCAATAAGCATATTTAGTGTCTATTATGTGCCAGATACTTTGCTGGGTGCTGGGGATACAAAAGACAAGAAAGAAATAGCTCTTGCCTTCCAAGAACTCAGTTCGACTGATTCCAAAAATAATGAGCTTAAAAATGTCTGTTGATTGATTTGTTAATTTCCCCTACAAAAATCCTCTGTTGCAATATCTAGAAACTAGTCTGTAGTATGACTTTTTGCATTCCTTTTTGGATCACCTCATTAGAATTATGTTCCAAAAGAATAGAAGGAAATCCCTTAGGACAGAGACTGTTTTTGCTTTTATATTTGAATTCCCAGCATCTGGCAAACATAATACATGCACAGGATCACAAGCCAAGGGCTTGGAGGTCATCTAGTTCAAATTCTTTATTTTATAGATGAGGAAACTGAGGCCCAGGGCAATTAAATGACTCGCCCCAAATCAAAGAGCTCATCAGAAATAGAATTTGAACTCAGATCCTCTGATTATAAGTGCTTTTCTACTGTGCTCTCCTGTCTCAACTTATTCACTAAATTAGCACAGAGTTATGAGCCTTATTTTTGTATTCTTGCCTCTCTCCCAAAAAGAGCAGCATCTATCTAGACCCAAATGGTGGTGGTAGGAGAGCATTGACTCAATCTTAGCTTTGGTGCTCTGCCCTGGTGCTAAGCTATCCTGATTAGGGAGACGGGGGAGTAAAGGAATGAAAGTTAGCCTATCCTACTATATCTAGCAAGTCCCAGATCCTCCTCCACATGCCACACAGTCATGCACTTGGATGCCAGCACCTTACCTGGTGTGGGCATCTAGCCACCTGCCCTGATGAAATCCACATACACTTGCCCTGCTTCTATTTTCCACATCATAATTGGGCTTTGGGAACAGCAGTAATAAAATCAAAGCCACCATTGCCACTGGAAAGAGGACAACTCTCTATTGCCCTTCAGCATTGGACTAAATCCATGTCACTGTCAAGAATTAAACTCCCTTCCTTGGTTACCATTTGGCAATTTGTGTTCTATTTCCCCTAATAGGCTCAATCAATCAACAAACATTTGTTAAATATTTAAATGCCGGGCGCTATGCCTAGTGGGTAGGGATAAAAAAGACAAGCAAGGCCAGTCCCTCTGCTCAAGAAGCTTATAATCTAGTTGGAGAGGACAACTTTATGTGAATATAGGAAGATACAAAATATGGAAGATGTGAATTCCTTGAGGGAAGGTACAGTCTCATTGTATTAGAATTTTTTTTAACTCACTTTCTGTCTTAGAATTGATACTGTTTTATTTTCAAGATAGAAGAGGAGAAAGGGCTAGGCAAAGGAGGTTAAGTGACTTGCCCAGAGTCACACAACTAAGAAGGATCTGAAGTCATATTTGAACCACGGTCTGGCTCTTGATCCACCAATCCACTGTTCCTGTATTTGTATTTCTTCTACCTTGTTCAGTATCTCACATAAAATAAATGAGCAATGCTGGTTGATTGATGGGTTGATTAGATTCCTGGAAGAATGAGTTTCAACTGGGTAGGGGATCCAGAGTTCTATTTAGGGGTAGCAGAATATAACTATAGAACTAGCCTGAATTATATAAGACTCGGAGCTCCATGAGACGGAGATAATTTTTTTGCCTATCTTTGTATTCTCAGTTTAGCACGATGACTAGCGCCTAGTTGTTGGTGGTGTTGTCCAGTCATTTGTAGTCCAACTCTTTGTGCCCTCATTTGGGGATTTTCTTGACAAAAATACTGTAAGGGTTTGCCATTTCCTTCTCCAGCTCATTTTATAGACGGGGAACTGAGAAAAATAGGGTGAAGTGACTTACCCAGGGTCATGTAGCTAGGACGTATCTGGGGTCAGATTTGAACTCACGAAGGGGAGTCTTCCTGATTCCAAGCCCAGTGCTCTTTCCATTGCCCCACCTAGCTTCCCTCTAGCACCTACTAGGTGTTTAATAAATGTTTGTTGATTTGTTGACGTCAGGGACATAATCATTAATGGCCTCTAAACCAATGTTTTATCTGAAACAATGGCACTGAAGCTACCCTTGCTTCTATTCTAAAGTGAATGACACTTGCGAAAGAAAATAGCACCCTTTTCACACTGAACAAACAGGAAAACTGACTTATTTTTTCATTAAATGAACTGGGTTTGGGAGCTGAAGCAACCAATTATCCTGATGTCATGTAGGCAGAGCATAAATCAATTATATATACTGAGCCTTGGCATTATGCTGGAGTCACCCAGGGAAGGAAATATCAGTCAACTCTCGATTATTCATTCTTGAAAACCTTTGTTATGAGCACTACTGTAGATGTGACATGGTGGGGGTTATACAGTAAGTCAAATGACAAGATCCTTGCCATTAAAGAACTTACCATCTGAAAGGAAAAGATAAAATAGCCATCACTGAGACTTGATGGGATGAAATAAAAATCCTTATGATTAAATTATACCTTCCCAGAGCCACACACAAACAGTGTGACTCTGGGAAGGTATAATTTAATGAAAAGGAAAATAATAGTTAAGGGGTGAGGGGGAAATGAGAGAAAAAGCACTATATATTAAGGAAACATACTCATGTGAGAAAATATGGGATACAGAGAGGGGAAGAGTTTCAGGGTAAAGATGAGCAGAGGTGAAACTAGAAATGACATTGCCATCCAAGTGCTACTAATCACCTAGCCAGAAAGAGCAGTTGAGGAAATAGGTCACAGACCAGTCATAGGAATGATAGGGGAGTGGGAGGGATGGCCTTGGATTTTCCAGAAATCTGCTAAAACTCTCTCTACTAAAAGTAGACTTGCTAATATTTTTTTTAAAAATCTACTTCAATAAAATTTTACCTCTCAAAAGGTAGAAGAAATGAGAGGAAGTTTTTTTTTTTTTTCTCCTTTCTGGACTTAATGCTCACAAAGTAGGAAGAAACAGTCGATGAAGAGTCATTGAAAGGAATCTTACGGTTGAGGGGTGGGATGTGACCACTCCAATAAAATATTTCTGATTGAACAAGAGAGGAAATAAAACATAGCCTAGATTTTTGGAGAGCAGTTTTCAAAAGATTTAGGGAAGCTATAGGTAGGGTTCCATGGTTGAAAATTCTATAAAAGCAATCAGCCCCAAATGGTGAGAAGTTCTCAAGAATGAAATTCTGAAAAACAACTCACAAAATAAGGAACAGAAAAAGAAGTTGTTGGAAGAGACTGGCAGAGATGAACAGGGAATTCAACAGCCAATTAAAATGCTTTAAGATATGTAGAGGATGGCCCCAAGGCCAAGTAAGAGAAAATAAATTTTAAAAGTATGGACCAGTCCTGTAATAATAAGCTAAAGTGAGTTCAGAATAAATGGAGGCTGGGGAAGAATACTAATGACAATAAAAAGTATATTTTTAATTATATTGGGGGAAGGAGGAGAATCAAAGCAGGTTCAGGGGGAATTGAACATGCATTTATTAAGTACCTACTATATGCCAGACAATGTGCTAAGCACATTATATTATAATATTGTCTAATTTGATCTTCACAGTAACCTTGTGAGATAGGTGTTATTATCCCCATATTACAGAGGAGGAAAGTAAGCCAGAAAGAGGTTAAGTGGCATGCCCAGAGTCATACAGCTAGTAAGTGCCTGATTTGAACTTAGGTATTTCTGACTCCTGGCCCAGTGATTTATCCACTTTGACCCTTAGCTGTTAAGAGAGTGGATAAGACTATTGGTTTGAGTAGGGTGATGATGATAACTGAAAAAAAGAGAAAATATAAATTTTCAATTCTTATTTTGCTTTTGTTTTCTTTGCCTAGAGGACTAGAGAGATAGGGGAACCTTCCCAAGGCTTCAGAGACTTGCTAGCTAGCTGACTTAATTCCCTTCAACCAAAATCATTCCCACCTACAAGTTCACCCTGATGTTAGTCTAAATATTTTGGAAAGAGGTGTAGATTTAGCCCAGGGGTAGAGCAAGAGAAGGAACCATTCTCCTTCTGCTATTCTGGAAGATGAAAATGGAAGGAGGCTGAGTCTTGGGTAAGGGAGGGGATAATTGAAGCTTAGAAATCCCTTCTTGAAGCCTCAGGAAACTCTCCCAGTTTTTCAGAGACATTGGATACTTCACAGGCATTTACCTAGTCACTAGAGACACTCACAGGTCTGACAGATCTGTGATAGGCATCTGGAATTCTTTCAAGCACACCATGTAAGAAATAACACCAGAGGTCCAGGAACAGTGCATCTTCACATTACAAGACTTTCATGTTTACAGAAGAGGAAAATGAATTGGGTGTCCAATGTTCTAGTCATTTTCTTCTTGAGAGGAAGCTTTCAATTTGATTTTCTTTAACGATTTTCTGAATGACAGACCACTCAGGCCCAAGGAGTAGGGAAGGGAACTATTTTTTCCTGGACTTGCTCTAATAAAGCCAATGTCTCGTCATTCTTTTACTTTCTGCCCCATTAATACTGAATGGTTGATTGTTAATGGAGAAGACATTGATGAGGGCTTGTGAACAATCAACCATACCAGAAATGTTAGCCCTTGAAGTTTATCCCCTAGAACAATGAGAGTAGGAGCTATGGACTCTAAGGACCTCAGACCATGTGTGTAAGTGCCTACTTGGGGGAATGGCTACAGTGGAGGTGCTATATTTGGATAATGTATAGTGAGTATATTTATCTGATTTGCAAATAACACAAAAATTGGAAGGAATAACTAACATTCAATAACAGAGTTAGACTCCAAAAAGAATATCTGGGCAAAATCCATTAAGGGAATAAATGTGAAATTTTTACCTCTCCTTTAAATAAATCAACTTTATGAGTACAAGGTGGGAGAAACACAGCTATATAGCAGTTCATGTGAAAAAGATCTGGAGCTTCTGATGGACTACAAGCCCAGTATAATTCATCATTTTGATAGGTCAACAAAAAAAGCTAATGTAACCAGAGAGGTGATGATTTCCACCGACCTAGTCTCACCACATCTACCACATTGTGTTCCAGCCTAGTTATCAAATTTTAGGAGGCCGTTGGAGCAGACCATTTACTGGACCCATTTAGTCCTAAGATTTTAAGTGGGCTTTTTTGGGGAGCTAATCCTGACATCCCTGGCCACTGCTATGGACTGTACAAGTTCTTTTTT
Source organism: Gracilinanus agilis (assembly GCF_016433145.1). Lineage (NCBI taxonomy): Eukaryota > Metazoa > Chordata > Mammalia > Didelphimorphia > Didelphidae > Gracilinanus > Gracilinanus agilis. Next base: position 218,213,646 of record NC_058130.1, read on the forward strand.
TCAGGCTCTGAGTTTGGATAGTCACAAGGTGTTGTTGTACCTGAGGTCTAGGAGACCTTTGTTTGATTTCCACCTCTAGCCATATCACAAGCAAGGGCAAGTCATTTAAGCTCTCTGAACACCAAATACATGTCTGCAATTATAAGAGTCAATAGCAGATATTACAGATTTTTTGTCTTACTCTTTTGATGGAATGGCTTTCTGGTCACAACAAAATGAAAATTAAAACAAGTAAATGAGGCAGATAAAGGCAGAAAAAAAAGGAACCAAGGCATCATTTGTGTACAGAAAAAAGTGAAAGACTTTGGGGTGAGATGGTCTGCATTCAAGTGCCAGCCAGCTCCCCTATTTTCCAACTATATAACACTGAGCAAATACTTTAACTTCCCTGAACCTCAGTTTTTTCATCTGTAAAATGGGTAGAATAGTCCTTACACTTCTTGCCTCACAAAATTGTTGTGGGTAAAGGGCTTTATAAACCTTGAAATGGGTGCAGCTAAGTAGAGAAATGGATAGAGTGCTGGACCTGAGGTTAAGACTCATCTTCTCAAGTTCAAATCTGGCCTCGGACCAATGATGTGACCTGAGTGAGTCATTTAATGCTATTTGCCTCAGTTTCCTTATTTGCAAAATGAGCTGGAGAAGGAAATGGCAAACCACTCCAGCATCTTTACTGAGAAAACCCCAAATGATGTAATAAAGTATCAGACACGACTGAAAAACCTTGAAGTCTTATAGCAATGTGAGTTATTATTTCAGCCACTTGAGTCCTGCCTTCAACAAGGCTTTTACAAGGCTGACCATTCATCAGAGTGTCTCCCCACGCACAAGGAGGTATTAACGCCCACACCTCCTGCCCCCAAACCCCAGATCTTTAAGGCTGACGTAGGCTCCTGTCGAGTTCCTATCTTTCAGAGTTCCTGCTCTGACCCCAAGCAACGGTCTGGGTGAATCAGCTCACTCTGACACACTTCCTCCACTTTAAAAATTTAGTCTCTCCTCTGACACATCTTGACGTAGCCTTTTCAGAAGGTGGTGAAAAATTGGATTTCCACAGGCTATAATCAATGTGTTAAGGGTGCTTTGCCGTTTCCTTTTAAAAATCTGGTCACAGCACAAGGTTTCATTCCAGCGGAGTGACAGTATCAAGCTTGATGTCTCCGCAGCAGGGTTCACACATCCTGCATGCTAAGTGTCTTCAGTCTCAATTCCCAAGCTTGGGTGACGTGAGGGACTGGAGAGCTATTTCTATTTCAGAATTGATTGTGATAAAGGGAAAATCCATTTCCTGATATCAAGGCAACCCCCTATCCTTTTTACAGTCTGCGATGGGGTGAAAGGGATGTGATAAAGAACACTCCGGAAACATTCTGTCTTGATTTTCCTTTGTACCAACAGCTAAGTGAAGTTAACATTTTTCCTTCAGTCCTCATATGGAACTTAACTGCATCATCAGCGCCTGCAGTTCAGGCACACACTAAATGGGTTCTGTCTCAAGGGACTGGAGTGATGGAAAAGGACCTAGAATGGCTTTTCCCATCTTCCTCCATCCGAACTACACCTCAGATGTTGCTCGGGGCTATTGGAGAATGGGGGCCAGGAGTGGGGAAGAGGCGTTCATGCTTTCTCCCTCTTAAAACTGCCCTGTGTGTTTTGCTTATTTGTTTCTTTTTAGTCCGAACCCTCCTTCTCATTAGTCTCTAGGGAAATCACTGTGGGGAAAACTCTTCACTGATGCAGATCAGCTACTCATCTATAATTTATATATGTCTTAGAGAGTTGCTCGGAGGCACTCAGATTTGCCTAAGGTTGAACAGCTAGTTTGTATCAGGAGTATAACTTGATTACAGGTCTCTCTGATTTCAAGTCTATCTCTCTCAGATGGGTAGCTTCATATGTAATTTGTATTAACCTATTTATCGCATATTATATCCTCCTCATACAGGGGTTGTTAACATTTTTCCAGGGATAGACCCCTAAGGCAGCCTAGAGAAACTATGGAGTCCTCAGAGTCTTTTAACATACATGAAATAAAATATACAGGATTACAAGTTGGGCCAATTATTTTAAAATACAATTATCAAGATATTTTTCTAAAAACAAGTACATTAAACCTTGCCCAGTGAAAGACAAATTCTCTAAATACATGGTCTATTTCATTTATGTCATTGCACGTCCAGTACCTAAAGCAAAAACTTGGATATATATATTTTTTTTCACATGTATATAGTACTTATGTGTATATATAATATATGATTTGATTTTATATATAATATTTTTGTGAGTATGTATGTATATTTTGTTATACATATAGTATTTAGTATAAATATATATACTTATGTACTTAATACATGTTTCTGAATTAAATTTGAAAGAAGAAATTTTCCTTTCAAAAAACTGGGAGGCTATCTATGGGTACAAGTTAAATCAATGGGAATTTATTAACTGTCTACTGTGTACCAGAAACTGCACTAAGCATAAGGGATACAACCCTCCAACCCCGGCCCAAAAAAGTTCCCTGCTCTCAAGGACCTCACAGTCTAATGTTGTTTACACTGTCAGATATGATTGTGTGCTAAAATACTTAAAACCACTTTTTTTCTGTTACAAGGGTGAAGATAGAAGAGAGATCTCCAGAAATGGCTATGATTTAAAAACAGAAGATATTAATAAAACTTTAAAAAAAGGAAGGGAAGGAAGGATAGATGAAGTGAAGGAGAAAGGAAAAGGAAGAAGATATCATCTTGTACATAGTAGGCACACCATACAAAAGTTTTTGAAAAGAGGAAGGAAAGAGGAGCACAAAGAAAGAAATTGGATTGCACAACAGCCTATGTTGCCATTAGCTACTTTCTTATGCTTTTCTCCCTGTGATTCTCCACTTGTTGAGATCAATTTCTTTTTTTTTTTTTTTTTACTATTTTTATTTGTATAAAAAGGTTTATATAGCAGCCTTTTTCACATTTTTTGAATTTTTTTTATTTTGAATACTTTCTCCTAGTTACATATTTCATGTTCTTTCCCTCTCCCCCAATCTACCCTAACCACCCCCCCTTAGCCGATGCACAATTCCATGTATCATCGATCAAGACCTAATTCCATATTATTGATAGTTGGACTAGAGTTATCATTTAGTATCTACATCCCCAATAATATCCCCAACAGCCCATGTGTTCAAGCAGTTGTTTTTCTTCTGTGTTTCTCCTCCCACAGTTCTTCCTCTGAATGTGGCTAGTTTTCTTTGTTATAAGTCCCTCAGCCTTGCTCTGGATCCTTACATTGCTGCTAGTAGAGAAGTCCATTATGTTCGATTTTACCACAGTGTATCAGTCTCTGTGTACAATGTTCTGGTTCTGCTCCTTTCACTCTGTATCAATTCCTGGAGGTCATTCCAGTTCACATGGAATTCCTCCAGTTTATTATTCCTTTGAGCACAATATATTCCATTACCAGCAGATACCACAATTTGTTCAGCCATTCCACAATCAAAGGACATTCTCTTATTTTCCAATTTTTTTGCCACCACAAAGAGTGTGGCTATAAATATTTTTGTACAAGTCTTTTTCCAACTCAAATGATAACTGTTCCAAAAAACTTTCTCTGGTGCCCCATTTGGAAATAATCCATCTTTGAACATCATATAACATTTCACTTTTTTTCTTTTTGTATACTTTTGCTATTTGATGTCTATTAGAATTAGTATATTTGTCATATCTCTCTATTCAAAGCAGGTAGCTGCACAGTAGACAAAGTAGCGCCAGGACTGAAATTGGGAAAATCTGATTCAAATCTGGATTCAAATCCCGCCTCAGAAATTTACTAGCTGTATGATCCTGGGCAAATCATTCAACCCTGTTTGTCTCAGTTTCCTCATCTCTCAAATGGTAAGCAGGATTGTGATTTTAATTATAGTGGTTCTGCCCCACCATAAACATTACTATTTCTCCAATTATTTAAATCTGACTTCATCTATTTTAAAAGTGTCTTATAATTATGTTCATATAGTTTCTGGGTTTGTTTTGGCAGGCACACTCCTAGGTATTTCATTCTATCTATGGTTATTTTAAGTACATTACTCTTACTATATCTTCTTGCAGGACTTTGTTGCTGATATATGGAAATGTTGATGTTTTATATGGGTTTATTTCATTTGCTACTTTGCTAAAATTATTGATAATTTTGACTAATTTTCTAGTTGAATCTCTAGGGTTTTCTATATCATATAATCCTATCAAGTGCTAAAAGAGAGAGTTTTATTACCTTTGCTCAAGCTGATTTCTTAAATTTCTTTTCATCTTATTGCTATTGCTAACTTTTTTATTTTATTATTTATATTATATACTTAATAACCACCAGCACCAACAAAAACACAACTAAACAAATGCATACAAAATTATGTGCAAAACCATAAACTCCACATTGTTTGTACTTTGTTTAAAAACATGTAAATTACATATGTGTGCTAATATAAACACCCTTTGCTTTTGAGTTTCCTTTGGACTTGTTTTACTTGGATTTTTTTTCTCTTGATATTGGGGCTATTTTTAAAAATGTAATCAAAGTATGTATTATTCTCTTTTCTTATATGTTCATTTCTTCATTAATTTCCCCCATTTTTTATATTTCCAATATTTGTCTTTTCTAATAACATAATGCAATCTATTACATTCAAATATCACAAGCTATTTAGCCATTTCTCTCAATCATTGCATTTGTGTTATTTCTAGTTATTTTGCCAAAACAAAGTTTCCATGAATCTTTTCATACATACACAGCTTTTTACCCTCTCAATAAGTGCTCTTAGGCAAAAATCCACTAATACATATGTTTTCAAAATGTTTTTAATAAGAAATAAGTGTTGTATTTTGTCAAAAGCTTTTCCTGCATCTATGGACGTAATCGTGATTTTTGTTATTTTTTTCATTGGTGTAATCAAGTATGTTAATAATTTTCCTTATATTTAGTTATCTCTGCATACCATGCTCATAACACATAATCTTTGTGATATATTGTTGTGGTCTTCTGGCTAATGTTTAATTTAGGATTTTTGAATCTATATTCATTAATGAAATTGGCCTATAATTTTCTTTTTCTGTTTTTGCTCTTCCTGGTTTAGATATTAGCACCATATTTGCTTCATGCAATATTGTTAACAGTAATCACCAGTGAAAGGCTTAGCAATTCCAGTCAGGACAGAAATCCATAATAAGACCAAAGGACTCAAGAAAAAAAATGCTATACACTTTCAGATAGAGATTTGAGACTGAAGCAGATTTAAAAGAAAAGAGAAATTAGGTATCGATAATTTGATTCATCTCTTTGTTATTTACTTTGCGTTTTGTTTCAATAAATGTGCTTTGCCTTTAACAAACAAACAAACAAATGGGTTTTTAACTTTTTGTGCCTCATGACTCCTTTTGACAGTGAACCTATGAACTTCTCAGAATATTTTTTTAAATTGGCAATTAAAAGAAAAAATTTCATTTAGAGGTTAGTGAAAATAAAAATGCATTTTTTCCTGTCCAATTTAACAGATCTCCCTGAAGTCTATCCCTGGATCCTTTGGAAGGGTCCATGGGCCCCAGGTTAAGAACTCCTAGATTAAAGGCACATAGACAATTTATAAGCCTCACTCCTGTGCATCAAAAACACTTTCTTTAAGAAAAGAATGAAAAGGCACAGGGCAAGGTAAGCAAAAAATTATATCAAGAAAAGTGAGATTGATTACAACATAATAGGCAGGAAATGAGTAGTTATTGATAAAACAGTCATTTTACAATCAGCTGTCTATGTGCAATCAGATCATCTATTGGTCAGAACAATGGCCAAAATCAATTACAAACTCTCCCCAGAGTCAATGACAAAACTTCCTACCTGACCTATTTCAGTAAGCTATTGACTCTGAAAAATGGGAAATGAAAGAAAATGTAAAGTTAGGAATATGGATTATTGGTGTTTTTTGAGATGTTTCACCAAAATAAGCATTGCCACAATACAACCACAAATCTGAGTTGGAAATGACCTCATAGGTCATCTAATCTAACTCATACCACAACCTGAATCCCTTCCACAATATACAATATATAGGTGAAGACCTCCAGGAACAGTAACTGAATCCTGAGGCAATCCATTATGCTTTGAGATAGCTCTGTCTACTGGGAAATTTTTCCTTTCATCAAATCCTAAATTGACTTCTTTGTAACTCTTATCCATTAATTCTGCTTCTGCTTTTCGAGGTCAAGCAGAACAAGTCAAAACTTCTCCATACTTCAACGAGAGCAATATTTTAATGGATCCATGGTCTCATTGATATGTGGATTATTTCCATTGGTTGGGGACAGATAGGTGGCACAGAGAATATAGACCACTATTCCTCGACAGAGTAAGGAATACTAGGGTTTGGATCTGGCTGCAGACATTTACTACCTGTGTAAGTGTCCTAGGCAATTATCCTGTTTGTTTTGGTTTCTTGATCTGTCAAATGAGCTGGAGAAGGAAATGATAAACCACTTCAGGATCTTTGCCAAGAAAACATCACATGGACTCACAAAGAGTTAGATGAGGTTGAAAAACAACAACTTTATCGGCAGCAATTGAAATCCAGCCATGGCTTCTCATCTTATGTCATTCTTTTCTGTGTTCTTTCTCCTAGAGATCTTCTACAAAATCCTATCTCATTGTCTCATTATGTTGTGAAGGTGACCCTGGATTCCCAAAGGCTATGTATGCTTTAAGCTCTGGAAGGTTCCATCTACCCTGTTAGAAAGGCTTCAAATCCAGTCTCTGTGAAGATAATACTAGTGAGTAAGCTACTAATCAATGATTTTTTTTTTGCCATGGTAACTCGTTAAACAAATAAGAGACACAGGCAGAATACTTACAAAAGAAGTGGCAGTTTTCTATGGTTAAACAAAACACAGGAAACATGAATTCCCTATTTAAAACTTGGTCTGGAACATGCAGTATGTCAGAGTTTAAAGATACATGTTTTATCCTTGGTGGACATAATTACTTAGAAAAGCCCGAAGAAGATTTCTATCCCTTTCAGTTCTCCATTCTCTCTCCAACACTCCAAATTCCTTTCTCGGTTAGATTTTTAAGGAAAGAAACTCTCAGATGCCAGGAGTAACATTCCATTTTACTTGGTTATTCTAGTTCTAAATCTTAGATGCTCAATTGGAATTTTAATCCTTTTGGCTATATGATGAGGAAAAGAAAGAATTCTGTGTAGATGATGCCTGAAGGTCTGAGATTCTACTTAAATGGGAATTTTCTGTCCCAAATGGGAATGAATAAGTTCATGATTCTTGTTCATAACTTTTCTTAGTCCTAGATCTTTGGTTGATAAATTGAATTCTTAGACAATGCTCCAAGTATGTGTCAGAGTTGCATGAGTAGTGGTCACTCGTGAAATAGACATCCCAACCCACAGGAAAGAGGTGATGAACTAGAGGTACAGAATGATACACGGATTATTATTATTTTTTAAATTCTTACTTTCTGTCTTAGAATCTATACTAAGTATCATTTTTAAGGCAAAAGAACAGTAAAGCTTGGACAAAGGGACTTACCCAGGTCACACAGCCAGGAAATGTCTGAGGTCAGATTTGAATCCAGGATCTCTTATCTCTAGGTCTCACTCTTTATCCACTGAACCACCTAGATGCCCTAAGACATGAATTCTTAGATGGGCATTTTCACTGACTGTCTCCAATGCTTGGAATGCCCTCCTTCCTCTCTACTTCATGGCTTCCCTGGCTTCCTTCAAGTCTCAGCTAAAACCCCACCTTCTACAAAAAGCCTCTCAGTCCCTCTTAATGATAGTCCTTTCTTTCTATCATTTTATTTCCAGCTTATTCTGTCTATATCTTGTTTATACATAGCTATTTGCTTGTCATCTCCTCTATTAAACTGTGAGCTCTTTGAGAAGCAGAGATAATCTTTTACCTTTCTTTATATCCCCGGGACTTAACTCAGATCCAGCTACGTGACAGGCTCCTAAATGTTTACTGACTAAGGCAGCTAGGTGGCTCAGCAGAGAGAGCCTGAGGTCTGAAGATAGGATGTCCTAGGTTCAAATATGACCATGGACACTGTCTAGCTGTGTGACCCTGGGCAAGTCACTTAACACCAATGACCTAACCCTTACTATTCTTTTGCCTTAGAACCAATACACAGTATTGAATTGAGGACAGAAGGTAAGAGTTAAAAGGAAATTTAAAAAAAAAGACATTAAGTAATATAATCTACCCCAGGGGCAATAGCCATGTTGCCATGGGACATGTAGCAATGTTATTTGACAACACAGCCATGAGACCCACTTTTCATTTCTTACAGCACAATAATATTCCATCACAATCATATACCCAACTTGTTCAGTTAGTTCTCAATTGATGGACATCCCCTCAATTTCCAGTTCTTTGCCACTCCAAAGAGATGCCATAAATATTTTAGAACATATAAGTTCTTTTCCTTTTTCCCTGTTCACCTTGGGAAACAGACCTAATAGTGTTATTGCTGAGTCAAAGGGTAACACACAGTTTTAGAAGTCTTTGGGCATAATTCCAAAATTGCTCTCCAAACTAACGTAACTTCTTACTGGTACCTATGGCAGCTATTCTGCCTTTCCTTGCCCAGTGAATCTTTCTATTGAGAGAATCTATTTTTTTATGTACTAATATTAATTTCTATATATATTTTGTGGATTAGAGAGAATTATTCTATATTTCTGGGTCTGGGTTCTGGGTCAGAGACTTTGCTTTTTTACATTTTCTTTGTCCCAGGAATCCCAATGAATAACTTCTTTTTAAGCAAAATTTAGAAAAAATGAGAGGAAAATTCTCTTCCTGCTTACATGACCTTCATTGCTTAGGGATGAGGAGAGGTGGGATAGTTTGATGGACCACGTCCTAAATAGCTATTTATCAATTAGAAATGTCCTGGGATGATCAAGGGAAGGGCTGAATAATGAGCTCCTAAACCTCTGCTTATAATTCTGCCTGATGGAGTTTTGGAGTCTTTGGCCATTTGAGGAGGCCTCTGACTTTATTGGTTATACTGCTTGCATAATCAATAAGCTGATATTCTTACTCAAAACCAGTCTCCTGAAATCATTTTAATTTGAACACTATGATGAGCCTAAATCTTCTTCTTTGTAACTTTTATCCATTGCTCTTGCTTTTGCTTTTGGGGTCCAAATAGAAAGTTAAATCCCTTTTCTGCAAGGTAGTCATTTAAACCTTGAAGGTAGTGATCATTTTTTTTTTGCTGAAGCTGTCTCTTTTTCAGGCTAAGTAGCCCCATTTTCTTTAAACCAATCTGTCTATGGCACAACTTTGCCTTTCCTCACTCTAGCTTAGCAACGCTTTTCCTAGAAGTCTGAGTCTATGTCATACCTATATTTACCTTCCAGTGTACCCAAACCATCAGATGGTTTCTAGTTGGTTCAAACTGTGCCAAATGTATGAATATCTTATTTAACCTTTCTGACTTTAGCTTCTAGATGTATACATTGAGGGTCTTAAGTATGGCGAGAAAAGATTCAAATTTTTTAAAGGTACAAAAAGCTATAAATTAGGGAAAATAAGGTCTTAGCACCAAGTAATTGCTAGGATCTCATTCAACTCTAATATGCTGCATCACAGTGATGACTCAGACTGAATTTGAAATCAGCTAAAATCACTAGTTCTTTCTGAATCAATCTGATAGTCATTACTTCCCTTCTGAGTTTTTGTGAACTTCATTTTGCAGTATATATATATATATATATATATATATATATATATATATATATATATTCTTTTGAAATATTATCTCATTAGTTTTAGACCTTCATTCCAGTCTGTCAAGTTCTGGAAATCTGACTGTCATCCACTGTCATAGCCATCTCTCTCAGATTTGTGGCCTCTACCTCTACAAATTTAATGAGCATGCCATCTATATCTTTATCCAAGTCACTGATCAAAATGCTAAAAGGAATGAGGTCAAACACAAGCCTTTGGGATACTCCACTGGAGGCCAAGACGTCCAAGTACGTTCCCTCTCAGCTGGCCACATTGTCATTGACTTTTGATCCAACCGGCCAAGTAGAACATATCTCCAGAGGTCTAGTAGGCACAAGTCAAGTGGCTGGCCATTTGTTCCTGCCTCAAGTGCCAATACTTTTTGTAGTGCAACCATCACCACTAGGGGATCATCAAAGATCATGTTTTCCTTCGTTGGACTTAACCAAGAACAACAAATATCTACCCCAATTTCAGACTCACCCTCAAGATCTCATTCTTAGGAATTCTGTTTGGAACTGCCCTCCTTGTCTTCTGGTATATTTTTAAAAGTGGTAGGGACAGGAAAAAAAAAACCAACAACTTATTTCAAGAAGGAAAGCTGGAAAGACTACTGGGCATCACTTATTGAGTCTGTGGAAATGTGGATAACATAAAGATTATTATGAATTTAAATCACTGTATTGTGCAACTTGTCAGATGATGGATTCTTGCTTAAGTAAATTTTATGATATTCAAAATAAAACTTTCACAAATGATATAAAGCCATCAACAAGTAAACCATAGGCATAGATATTCAATTGGTTTAAGATTGACTTAACAAATTTCAGAGAGATAGCACACAACTTTCTACCTTCTTTACCCCAATTGCATGAGAGATTTTTATCAAATGTTCCACTAAAATTTAGGTAAACTATATCCATGGGTTTCTTGACTCTCAAGAGATCCCTAATGACTAAAAAGAATAAGGAAATATGTCAATTTACATATCTGAATGTATTCTTTCAAATTTCTAGGATTCCATCTGATGGGTTGGCACTTGAGTCATCTAAAAGAGTAATAAAGAACCTTTTCTGGCCCAGTGATCAGCAGCTATGCCACTACTCATTCAAGTCATCATCAGAAACAAACCATTTAAAATGTGAGGCATATATTCTGAATGTAGACCTTTAAGCAGAATTCTTGATGTATTTCATCTTTAAGATTAGGAGAAGAGGGAAGGGAGGAATAAGTCTTAGGGGCAAGACCTGTGGTGTTATTGCAGAGTAGCTCCTGAACAGGCAAGAGCCAATAAGAGGACCGTTGGTGCTCCAGGAGCTGGTGACTGAAATTACAGAAAAGAGAGTGTAAAGGAGTAGAAGGCTGTTCAAGACAATTTTTACAGGTTTGTTAAGGACCACAGAGCCATCTAGCTTTTCCTTCTCCTTTTCTTCTCCCCTCTAATTACCACTGAGATTGATTAGGTTAGTTTCAGAGAATGGGAGAAAGGGAGGTTGTTTCCCAAAGAAAATTGGTCCCTTTGCTCCTTTCTTTTTGCTCTTTCACCAAATAGTCCTTTTTCTTTGAGGACATCCAGAAGCCCTTGAACACATTCCTCCACCCTCCCACTATTTCAAATCTTCTCTGAATCTCTGGCTTCCTATAAAGCAAGGCATGGTCAATTTAGGCAAATGAGAACAGCCCAATAATAGAGATAATGAGGGCAATTGTTCTTACTAAACTTGACTGAAACTCATTATATTTTCTATAGCACACTTGCCATAGTCTATAAAGCAAATGAGTTTCCTTTGAAATGCATTTGTCTCTTGCTGCTAGCCCTGCTTAAGACGGAATGTTGGGTAGTCTTTAGGGTCCCTATAGGATGTTCTTGCTATTTAAGTGCTACCTCTGAAATCTTGGGTTGCTTTCAAAAGTGTAGTAAACCACATTTATCCAGAAGCATCAAAGAGTACAGTATTTATTCCTTATATGTGAATCCTCCAGAGATCTGAAGTTTAACCCCTTTTCATTAATTATCCAGTTTCTAATATTTCTAGAATGTATTCATTTCTTTGAAGAAACAGTGTAGTGCAGTGGTGAGAGAACTTGACTATGCATATTTATTACAGATTTTCCTTTTCTTTTCTTTTCTTCTGGGGAGGGGGAAGCAATGTGGGGGGGGGGCTGGTAAAAACCAACTCCTCCTTAATGAAAAAAAAAAGGTTTTTTAAAATGAGGAAAGAAACTACCCCAATCCTACTTTGCCCATTTCATAAATTTGTTTAAGGCTGGTTCCAATTTTGTCTGCACACAGTCTCTTTTAAATATTTTAACAGAATCAGTGAGATACTAGCACAATACCAAAGGATAAAAACAGTGAAGTCAAGTATCCAGTCAGTTTTTCATTGTTGTTACTTATTTGTTCATTTTTATAATGTGAATCCAAATAGCTGATTTGTCTGCTGGTAGTATAGCATGATATATTATAATTATATGCTATCATAATGCATAACATACATTATAATATCTAATAAACAATTATAGTGTTATATACTATTTTGGGGGGCAGCTAGATGCTGCAGTAGAAATAGTGTTGGGCTTGGCGTCAAGAAGACCTGAGTTCAAGTATAGTCTCAAACACTAAACTGTGTGACCCTAAATTTAACCCTCTTTGCCTCACTTTCCTCATCTGTCAAATGAGTTGGAGAAAGAAATGGCAAACCACTCCAGTATCTTTGCCAAGAAAACCCCAGAAGAGATCAGATAGAGTCAGATACAACTGAAACAATTGACAGCAACAACAGTATAACATAATGAAAGCATCATGGGCTAGGGAACTGAGGAACCAGGTTCAAATCCCATCTCTGCTTCTTGTTACCTATGGCAAATCTCTTACCCTTTCTGAACTAGTTCATTCTTCCACAGAAAGAAGGGTTTAGACTAGATGTTCTCTAAAACCACCCTGTAAATATCTCAAAATTCTGTAATCCTGTGATTGAAGGTCTGTGTTCCAAAGAGACAATGTTAAGAGGCAAAAATATTCTACCAAGACAGAAGAGTTTTGGGTTTGAATCCTGCCTCTGAAACTTGTAAATGGTGAGATTCAGTACAAGCAAATCACTTGAGCTAAGTTTTGGGTTCCAATTCTATAAGAAGGAGCTGACATCTTATAGATATGATATAATTTGAATACAATGAAATATATGATAACTCAGGCTCTCTGAATCTTAGTTTCCTTACCTGTAAAATGGGGCTCTCCATTGGATCATCATGAGTGTTAAATGATATGTAAATATATAAATATGTAAAATAATTTGTGCAACAGCTGTTACATAATAGCCAGCTATTAACATTTTCACTCTGGTCTTGGGCTAATCACTTTAACTTCTCTGACCTCAGTTTTCCAACCTTTAAAATGAGATGATTGGATTAAATGATGTTTCAGGTCCCTTCCTGCTCTATTATTCTATTCAGCTTTACTTTCCTAAATTGCAGATCTGAACATATGAATTCCTCTATTCAATTAATTCCAGTGGTTCTTTCCTATTACCTTCAGTATCAGATATGAAATCCTCTGTTTGGCTTTTAAAACCCTTTATAGCCCAGCCTGTCATACCTTGCCAATGTAATTTTAACTTTTTCCCTTCTACTTACTTTGTGATCCAGTGACACAGACCTCCTTGCTGTTTCTTGAACCAGACTTCCTGGGTATTTTCACTAGCTATCTATACCTGGAATACTCTTCCTTCTTCATCTTTACTCTTAGTTTCCTGGTTCATTCAAGTTTTACCCAAGTCCCATCTTCTGTAACAAGACTTTCCTAGCTCTTCTTCATCTTTGTGCCTCCCTCTGAGACTACCCTTAACTGAAACATTGCTTGTTGTCTCCCTATGAGATTGAGTTCCTTGAGAATGAAGACTATTTTTTGCCTTTTTTTTTTTGTATTTTCAGTGCTTAGCACAATGCCTGGCACATGGTAGGTGCTTAATAAATTATAGTTGACATAATATACTATTATTGAGACAGGTAGATGGCATAGTAGATAGAAAGTTGGGCTTGGAGTACACTATTGGTGGAACTGTGAACTGATCCAACCATTTTGGTGAGCAATCTGGAAATATGCCCAAAGAGTTATAAAACTATGCCTAACCTTTGACCCAGAAATACCAGTATTAAGCCTGTTTTACAAGGTGAGCAGGGAAAAAGGAAAAGAACCTATATATTCTAAAAGACTTATAGCAGCTTTCTTTGTAGGAGCAAAGAACTAGAAATTGAAGAGGTGCCCATTGATTGGGAGACATCTAAATTAGGTATTGCACATGATTGTGCTGGAATATTGCTTTAGTATAAGATGAGCAGGTTAATTTAAAAAATGGAAAGACCTATGTGAAATAATGCAGAGTGAAAGAAGCAGAACTGAGAATAATATATAAAGAAACAGAGATATTGTTTGAACAATAATTTGTGTAGGTCTACCTCCCAAGAAAGAACTCAAAAGGAAAAACAAGCAAGATATAGTTTATATATTCTTTTTTTTTTTAGTCAAATGATGCCTTCTCTAGTGTGAGGAGGGGAAAAAGGGAGGAAGATAACTGGGAACTTTAGTGAAACAAACAAATTGGTACATTAAAAAATAAGTTCTAGTTGACAGTTGACTTTCCAACAATTCCTGTGAACATTCTCGATAGATTTAAGTAGAGCAGACATGACTGATTATTCAAGCATGGATTATCCCTCATAACATGGATAGATGTTTGCTCTTTAGTCAAGTAAGCTTTTTATATTCTGTCCTTTCTTCATCTCACTTAAGAACTAGCTACCAATGTGACCAGTTCAGTGGCTACTGATCTACCACTAAGAATTTGCAAATGTTGCTCAGCATTACAATGTGACACTGGCTATGACAGCTAGGCAATTCGAAAGCACCAGGAAATGTAATATTGTACTTAGCCTCTGCTAAGGAAGCACTGATGATTGCAATCCTGCTGTGCTCAGCCAGCTTGGGATTCTAGCCTTGTTAGGAGGTCAGATACTCAACTGGCATTTAGATCCTTTCCAACACCATTCAGCCATCTATACTCCAGTCGCAACAGATTTATATAGGTCCTTTCTTACTTTTAGTCAACTAAGAGAAAAGTGGGCTCAGAGAGGGAAAGGTATATCACCTAGGGACAACTAGGCATTGCCATATTTCTGGCTAAATTTTCTTTTTTTTTTAAATTAATTAATTAATTAAATAAGTTTTTTAAAACCCTTATCTTCCATCTTGGAATCAATACTGTGTATTGGCTCCAAGGCAGAAGAGTGGTAAGGGTAGGCAATGGGGGTCAAGTGACTTGCCCAGGGTCACACAGCTGGGAAGTGTCTGAGGCCAGATTTGAACCTAGGACCTCCCATCTCTAGGCCTAGCTCTCAATCCTCTGAGCTACCCAGCTGCCCCCTCTGGCTATATTTTCATGGGCATGTCTACGAGTCAACCCTTGTTTTCCTGGAGATTTCTAAAGAGAAGTTATGTGAGAAAGAACAAAGAGGAAAAAGCTGAAGGAAGAGAATATGGAGAAATGACCCACTGTGTAGAGGAAAATTTGTGCATTTGAATTAAGTATACCTGTCTTCTAATCTCAGTTCTATAGCTCTACCCATGACTTGAACAAGGTCATTCCAAAAAGGACCTACTTGTACAAAAATATTTACAGCAACTCTTTTTTATGGTGGCAAAAAATTGGAAATTGAGGGGATGCCCATCAATTGGAAAATAACTGAACAAGTTGTGGCATATGATTATTATGGAATACTATAATATTATGAAAAATGATGAGAAGGATGATTTCAGAAAAACCTAGAAAGACCCATATAAACTGATGCAGAGTGAAGTGAGCAGAATCTGGAGAGTATTGTACAGCAATATTAAATGATGAACAATTAGCTATTCTTAGCAATATAATGATCTGTCTCCAAGGACTCATAATGAAAAAATGCCATCTGCCTCCAGAGAAGGAACTGATGGAGTCTGAATGGAAACTAAAATATATTATATTTCACTTTCTTTGTTCATTTTTCTAAGTGTTCCCTTCCAAAAAATGACAATATGGAAAATGTTTCATATTATTTGATGTGTAAAATTGATATCAGTTTGTTTGCCATCACAGGGAGGGAGGAGAGGAATGAAATTATTTGGCTCAAATTTTTAAAAAGTGAAGGTTAAAAATTGTTTTTACTTGTGATTAAGGAAAAAAATTATAAAAAGTTAAAAAAGGTAATTCCAAGTTCCCCTAGATCAGTGAATCTCAAAGTGGGCACTGCCACCCCCTGGTGGGTGCTGCAGCAATCCAGGAAAGTGGTGATGGCCACAGGTGCATTTATCTTTCCTATTAATTGCTATTAAAATTTAAAAAAATTAATTACCAGGGGCACTAAGTAATATTTTTTCTGGAAAGGGGGCAGTAAGCCAAAAAAGTTTGGGAACCACTGTCCTAGATGCTAGAACTTTCCTCTCTGCAATATCTTTCTATTTACTCTGTATATATCTTGTATGTGTCTATTTATTTGTCTCCCATTAGAGTGAAAGCTCCTTGAGGAGAGGAATTGTTTTCATCTTTCTTCATGTTTCCAGAGCTCAGTCCAGTGTCTGGCATGTAGTAAGTACTCAGTAAATGATTATTGGCTTGAAGGCACTCCATTGATCCTAACCTCAGTTTCTTTTTCTATAAAATGAAATGTAGGCTCTAAATGGCCTGCAGAATCCCTTCTAGCTCTAAATCTAGCATTTAATGATTCTATAGCCTTAAACTTTTTGCCACTAGACAGAAGCAGTTGGGAGACATTTTCTTGGACTTTGCATCTTTTAGAATAATTCAAGTTTGTTGGATTTTCCTCCCAAAGCATTTGTTTTATGGAATGACTGGGTGGAAGGATTTGGAAAGGGAAAGTATTTTTATTGTTCAAAGAGTAAGGTCGTAGGTTGTTTCTGTTGTAATTACTCATGGTATAATAATTTTGATTGCTTTACAATAGTTTGCTAGGCAGGTGTACCAACATTAAACTAGACCAGCTGTAACTTTTTTGTGATTTGCTCCCCTAGTCTCCTAATGAAATTCAGGTTGTCACTTCATTTTTAAATTAAAAAAAGTTTCTGTTGTAGATGTTCATTGCCAACTTGTTGAAGTTTCTGACAGAAGGCTTTCAATAGACAAAGTGTATCAAAATTCCTATGCGGGCCAGATTTTGTCATAGTTGAAAAATGCAGATATGCCCCCCATGCCCACAGCTGTGGGGCATATCCAGAAATACAAGCCACATGGGCAGTGATGCCAAAAGCATGCAGTATTTGCAGAATACACTGCAAACAATTACTGGGTAACAGCTGTTGTAAGATCCTACTAAATATCTAACTTTTTCTGCCTTGGACTTGGGCCCAGCTCCTCTAGTTATTATTCCTGGACTTTTCCTGTTGATACTCCCACCTCATATCCCCCTTTTCCTCCCTTCTTTTCTTCCCCAGATGGACATCCTCATTAGCAATCCAGCTCTGAACCCTGGTGAACCTTGCCTGATGCTTCTGGCTGAAGTTCCTTGGCTGCCTCTTATTTTCCCCATAGGCTTGAAAAAAAGCAAGGAATTGTTTGACCAATAATGGTAGGGAAAATGGAAGAATAGCAAATGCAAGCAAACATTTACTCTTGCAAGATCAAAAAACTTGTCTTCAAGGGCAAATGTCTGAATCATTTAGGAGAGGCCAGAAAAAAGTAGTCACAGAGAGTTCAAATATTTAAATATTTGCAATAATAACTCTCCCTATAAAAATCAGTTTTAAAAAAAGACAATTAAATACTTGTTTTTAAAAAAATCAAAATGTTGATATTTCTATAGGCATTGAAAGAAACCCAAATTTTAGAGTTTTCTAGCCAAAGTGAAAAGAATAAGAGTCTAATTCTTTTTTAAAAATTATTTATAATATTTTTCCATGGTTGCATGATTCATGATTTTTCCCTCTCCTCTTCCCTCCCTCCTACCAGAGTTGACAAGCAATTCCACTGGGTTATACATGTATCATTGTTCAAAATCTATTTCCATTGTATTCATATTTGCAGTAGAGTTATCTTTTAAAACCAAAACTCTAATTATATCCCCATCAAACACGTGACATCATATATTTTTCTTCTGTATTTCTGCTCCCACAGTTCTTTCTTCTTTCTCATAAGTCCCTTTGGATTGTCCTGGGTCATTGCATTGCTACTAGTGGAGAAATCCATTACATTCAATTGTGCCACAATGTCTCAGTTTCTGTGTACAATATCCTGGTTCTGCTCCTTTCACTCTACATCAGTTCTTGGAGTTCTTTCCAGTTCACATAAAAATCCTGCAGTTCATCATTCATTTAAGCACAATAGTATTCCATCACCATCAGATGCCACAATTTGTTCAGCCATTCCCCAATCAATGGACACCCCCTCATTTTCCAATTTTTTGCTACCACAAAGAGCGAGGCTATAAATATTTTTGTACAAGTCTTTTTCCTTATTATCTCTTTGGGGTACAAAACCTGCAGTGGTATGACTGGATCAAAGGGCAGGCAGTTTTTTAAAGCACCTTGGGCATAGTTCCAAATTGTCCTCCAGAATGGTTGGACCAATTCACAACTCCACCAGCAGTGTATCAGTGTCCCAATTTTGCCACATACCATCCAACATTTATCACTTTCCTTTGCTGCCATATTGGCCCAGTCTGCTAGGAGTGTGGTGGTACTTCAGTGTTATTTTGATTTGCATTTCTTTAATTATAAGAGATTTAGAACACTTTTTTCATGTACTCATTGATAATTTTAATTTCTTCATGTGAAAACTGGCTATTCATATCCCTTGACCATTTGTCAGTTGATTTTTTGTAAATTTGACTTGGTTCCTTATACATTTGGGAAATTAAACCTATGTCAGAGAGTTTTGTTATAAAAAAATTTCCCCCAGTTTGTTGCTTTCCTTTTAATTTTGGTTGCATTGGCTTTGTTTGTACAAAACCTTTTTAATTTGATATAAGCAAAGTCATTCATTTTATGTTTTGAATTATTCTCTATCTCTTGCTTGGTCTTAAATTCCTTCCTTTCTCACAGATCTGACAGGTATGCCTTTCTATGTTCACCTAATTTATTTATGATTTCACTCTTTATATTTAAGTCATTTACTCATTTTGAATTCATCTTCGTATAGGGTATGAGATATTGATCTAAACCTAATTTTCTCCAAACTGTTTTCCAATTTTCCCAGCAGTTTTTGTCAAATAGTGAGTTCTTGTCCCAAAAGCTGGGATCTTTGGATTTATTGAACACTAGCTTGCTGAGGTCACTTACCCCTAGTCTATTCCATTGATCCACCCTTCTGTCTCTTAGCCAATACCATATTGTTTTGATTATCACTGCTTTATAGTACAGTTTAAGATGTGGTACTGCTAGGCCCTCATTCTTTACATTTTTTTTTCATTATTTCCCTTGATATTCTTAATCTTTTGCTCTTCCAAATGAACTTTATTGTAATTTTTTCTAATTCTATAAAAACGTTTTTTGGTAGTTTGATAGGTATGGCACTGAATAAGTAGATTAATTTGGGTAGGGTTGTCATTTTCATTATATTAGCTCATCTTATCCATGAGCCATTAATATTTTCCCAATTAATTACATTTAGTTTTAATTGTGTGAAAAGTGTTTTGTAGTTGTGTTCATATAATTCCTGTGTTTGTCTTGGCAGATAGATTCCTAAATATTTTATATTTTCTAGGGTGATTTTAAATGGAGTTTCTCTAACTCCCGATGCTGAATTTTGTTGGAAATATGCAGAAATGCTAATGATTTATGTGGGTTTATCTTGCTCCCTGCAACTTTGCTGAAGTTGTTAATTATTTCCACTAGTCTTTTAATTGATTTTCTAGGATTCCTTAAGTATACCATCATATCATCTGCAAAGAGTGATAGTTTAGTCTCCTCATTTCCTGTTTTAATACCTTCAATCTCTTTTTCTTCTCTTATTGCTACTGCTTGTGTTTCTAGTACAATGTTAAATAATAGAGGTAATAATGGGCATCCCTGCTTCATTCCTGATCTTATTGGGAAGACTTCTAACTTGTCCCCATTGCAGATGATACTTGCTGATCATTTTAAATATATGCTGTTTATTATTTTGAGGAATGACCCTTCTATTCCTATACTTTCTAAAATTTTCAATAGGAATAGGGGCTATATTTTGTCAAAGGCTTTTTCTGCATCTATTGAGATAATCATATGATTTCTTTTGGTTTGTTTATTGATATGGTCATGTATGTGGAAAGTTTTCCAAATATTAAACCATCCTTGCATTCCTGGTATAAATCTAAATCTTACCTTGTCATAGAGGATACTCCTCGTGATAATTTGCTTTAGTCTTTTTGCTAGTATTTTATTTAAAATTTTTGCATCTATGTTCATTAAGGGGATTGATCTGTAGTTTTCTTTCTCTGTTTTTGGTTTGCTTGGCTTTGGAATCAATACCATATTTGTATTAGAAAAAGAATTTGGTAAGACTCCTTCTTTTGCTTATATTGTCAAATAATTTGTATAGTATTGGAATTAGTTCTTTAAATGTTTCCTAGACTTCACTTGTGAATCCATATGAACCTGAGGATTTTTTCTTAGGAAGTTTCTTGAAGGCTTATTCAATTTCTTTTTCTGATATGGGATCATTTAAATATTCTAATTCTTCTTTTGTTAATCTAGGCAATTTATATTTTTGTAAATATTCACCCATTTCACCTAGATTGTCATATTTATTGCAATATAAATGGGCAAAATAGGTCTTAATAATTACCTTAATTTCTATTTCATTAGAGGTGAGATCACCCTTTTCATCTTTGATACTGTTAATTTGCTTCTCTTCTTTCTTTTTAAAAATTAGATTAACCAGTACTTTATCTATCTTATTTGTTTTTTCAAAGTACCAACTCCTGGTCTAATTTATTAATTCAATAGTTCTTTTACTTTCAAATTTGTTAATTTCTCCTTTAATTTTTAGTATTTTCAATTTAGTTTTATCTGGGGATTTTTAATTTGTTCTTTTTCTAATTTTTCAAGTTGTAAGCTTAATTCATTGATCTCCTCCCTCTCGATTTTGTTGCTATAGGCCAGGGGTTGGCAACCTTTTTGGCTGTGAGAGTCATAAATGCCACATTTTTTAAAATGTAAATTCGTGAGAGTGGTACAGTGCTTACAGTACACGCTCCTATAACAGTGCACACTCCTGTAACAGAACCTGAAAAAAAAATTGACTTTATGGCTCCTGTAGAAAGAGCAATACATTGCCAACCCCTACTATAGGCATTCAGAGATATAAAATTTCCCCTGAGTACTGCTTTTGCTGTATCCCATAGGTTTTGATATGTTGCTTCCTCATTATCATTCTCTTTAATGAAGTCCATAATTGTTTCTATGATTTCTTTTTTGACCCACAGTTTTGAAGAATTAGATTATTTAGTTTCCAACTAACTTAAAATTTGTCTTTCCATGGACCCTTGTTAATTATAACTTTTATTGCATTATGATCTGAAAAAGTCACATTTATTATTTCTGCCTTTCTGCATTTGTTTGCAATATTTCCATGCCGTAGTACAGTGATGGGAAAGCTTGTTAAGGGGGGCGGGCAAAGGAAAGGAAATGCTCATCTGTCAGTCTGTTTCTAAGGCAACTTTTTTGAAGTTTCATTGTATTGTATCCTACTCATCGTATTCGTCAGATTAGGAATAATGTTGCGAGCTAGATAGAACATTTTAGGGGCCACATCTGGCCCACAGGCCGTAGTTTGCCCATCACTGGTTGATCTTTGTATATGTACCGTGAACTGTTGAGAAGAAGGTATATTCCTTTTTATCCCTGTTCAGTTTTCTCCAGATATTTATTAACTCTAATTTTTCTAGCATTTCATTAGCTTCCCTTACTTTTTTCTTATTTATTTTTCAGTTTGATTTATCTAGTTCTGAAAAGAGAAGTTTGAGATCCCCCACTAGTATGGTCTTATTATCTATTTCCTCCTTGAGTTCCTTTAACCTTTCCTTTAGTAATCTAGATTCTATACCATTTGGTGCATAAATGTTTAGTAATGATATTACTTCATTGTTTATAGAACCCTTTGGCAAAATGTAATTTCCTTCCTTACATCTTTTAATTGGATCAATTTCTACTTCATCTTTGTCTGGTATCATGATTACTACTCCTGCTTTTTTAACTTTAGATGATGCCTAATAAATTCTGTTCTAGCCTTTTACCTTGAATCTATTGTCACCCTGCCTCAAATGTGTTTCTTATAAACAACATATAGTAGGTTTCTGGTTTTTAATCCACTCTGTTATCAGCTTCTATTTCAGGGTGAGTTCATCCTATTCACATTCAGAGTTATGATTACTGTGTATTGCCCTCCATCTTATTTTCCCCTTTTGATCCTGCTCTATTCCCTTTCACTCTGTTCCTTCTCACCAGTGTTTTGCTTTTTATCACCCCCATACACACACACTTTCCCCTCCCTCCAATTATCTCCTCCTTACTTTGTCTTATTCCTCTTCTACTTCTCTGTAGGGTAAGATATAATTCTATACCCCAATGAGTATACTTGTTTTTCCCTCTCTGAGCCAGTTATGATGGGAGTAAAGTTTAAGCATTGCCCATCACCACCCTTATCTTCTTCTCTCTGTAATGATTTCTATATCTCTTTATGTTATACAATTTACCCCATTCTATCTCTCCCTTCCCTTTTATCTCAGTGCAACCCTCTCACCCATTGATAATTTTTACATATTCATATGCATACATAGAATTTCATATCATCACATTTACATATATATCATATCATCTTATATTATTATAAACATCATATCATCATAATCAGCTTACTTCCCCACCCTCTTTCTGGGCAAATTCCTTCTATCTTCTCTTACTACTAAGAGTAACGTTTGATAATTATAAGTATCCTCTTTCCATGTAGAGATATAAACATTTTGACCTTAATGAGTGCCTTTGATTTTCTCTTTCTTATTTAGCTTTTTGTGTTTCTCTTGTGTCTCGTGTTTGGACTTCAGATTTTTTGTTTTGATCTGTCTGATTCCTCTGAAATGTTTGGAAATCTTCTATCTTATTAAATACCCATTTCCCCCCTGAAAGAATACACTCAGTTTTGCTGGATAGGTGACTCTGGGTTGTAAACTCAAATCTTTTGCCTTCCTGAGTACCCTATTCCATGCCTTTCAATCCTTTAATGTAGAAGCTGCTAGGTCCTATGTGATCCTGATTGTAGCTCCTTGGTATTTGAATGGTTTCTTTCTGGCTGCTTGATGAATTTTCTCCTTACCTTGGTGGATCTTGAATTTAGGTATTACATTCCTAGAAGCTGTCAATTAAGGATTTCTTTCTGGAGGTGATCTGTGAATTCTTTCAATTTCAATTTTATTTTCTTGTTCAAGGATCTCTGGGTAGTTTTCTTTGATAATTTCTTGTAGTGTGATGTCCAAGGTTTTTTCTTGATCATGGCTTTCAGGTAGTCCAATAATTCTCAGATTGGCTCTCCTAGATCCATTTTCTAGGTCAATTGTTTTTTCAGTAAGATAGTTCATATTTTCCTCTATTTCTTCATTCCTTTGATTCTGCTTTATTGTTTCTTGATTTCTCATGAAATCATTAGTTTCTAGATGGTAAATTCTGATTTTTAAGATCTGATTTTCCTCTGTCAAGTTTTGGTTCTCCTTTTTCAATTGGCCCACTTCTTCTCGAGTCATTTTCATTTCTCTTTCCCACTTTTCCTCTGCCTCTCTTAATTGGTTTTTGAAGTATTTTTTGAGTTCTTCCAGAACTGTGTCCGATATTTTTCTTTTGGACTTTGTGTGTGTTTGCTTTCACTGTCTCCTTCTGTGTCTGTACCTTTCTCTTTGTCACCATAAAAAGTCTTTAGAATTAGGTGCTTTTTTTGTTGTTTGCTCATTTTTGATGCATAATTATAGGTAGGCTTGGGAGGATTATAAAATGGTCTGAGGGCTAAGAACTCTGAGGGCCTTCTTCCCCTGCTGATTCAATTGACCCTTGTGATGTTGATAACTTAAAGACTTGACTCAGGCTTAGGTGGAAACTTTTGATCTCATTCTGTTCTTTATCAGGTCAAGGACTGATCAAATCTTAGCCCCCTGCTTAGACTCAGGTTTTTTTTTTTTATCTCAGTATGTACTTGATCCAATCAGGCACACCCTTGATTATCCTGTCCCTGAGCTTTAGGCAAAAAAGGTTACTACTTAGTACTTAGTACTATCAGTCACCCCAAAGTGTGAACTATGTCTTTTTCCCAATCCCTGACTAAAATTCCCTTGGCTGGGGCTCTAGAATTCTCCATAGGTTCGAAATTTCAAGGGGTTTCGGTTGGTTGCCTTGTACCACTATTTGCCCAGCCAGTATCTTCAGGATCTTGATGTTGGCTTGATCTTAGTTCTCAACCTTGGACAGCAGATGTGGGGTGGAGGTGTGTGGCTTGCTCTTCCCTCCTTGCTATAGCTTCTTGATTGTTCTGTTCTCCATTCACCCCAGTGACCCAGATGTTCTTTGCCTACCTTTTGTGTTTTTCTTTTCTTGAAAGTTGTTTTTCTCCGTCTCCTTGTTGGTTCTCTCACTCCTGTATTCATTTTGTGGTGATATTTTAATCTTGGTCAGAAAGGATTCTTATGGTGGCACAGAGCTGCTCTGGATTACTCCACTATCTTGGCTCAACCCCCAGAAGTCTTTCAGTCATGTTGTTTTAAAAAGATGTTTTCTTAGTTTTGTTGATGTCTCTTGTTTTTACATTACAGTCATTTGCAGATATACTCTTTTACCCCATCTTCCTCCTCTGCCTTCCCTTAGAGCAGTGATTCCCAAAGTGGGTGCCACTGCCCCTTGGTGGGTGCTGCAGTGATCCAGGGGGCAGTGATGGCCACACGTGCATTTATCTTTCCTATTAATTGCTATTAAAATTTTAAAAAAAAATTAATTTCCAGGGGCTCTAAGTAATATTTTTTCTGGAAAGGGAGCAGTAGGCCAAAAAAGTTTGGAAACCACTGCCTTAGAGCAACAACAAAGGATCCCAAATTCTTTCGGTAGCAAAACCAACCAACATATCTACCTGTCCAAAAACATATGCCCCACCCCCCATGAAAGGAGGGATGTTTATTTCCTCATCTTTCTTCCAGGTCATTGGATTTATATAATATTTCTCTTCATTATTTTTCTTTTTTTACAAGGTTTTAGTTACTATGTATATTATTTTCCAAGTTCTGCCTATTTCACTGTATATCAGTTAATAACAATCTTCTCATGTTTCTATGAACATACATATCTATTGTTACCATATGGTAATCAATCTTATGACCATTTTTTTACTAGAAAGGTGTGAATAATGTTTGAGTACTTTTAGGCACATCATTTGTTGGTTGAGGAAGTCCTTTTAGGGTGTATATTGTTAAATACAGCTGACTATGAACTGAGGAGGAGGAAGAGGAGGAGAAACTGTCTATTCCTTCATTCCTCAGCCTCTGACTGCTATCCCTCCCACTCTCCTTATCCTCTTCATGGACTTTTGGTTGTTAAGGGAAACAACTTATGTAATATCTTCTTGAGGCTGTGCTTCCCAAAGCCTGCCTCTCTCAAATAGCCTTGTACTCTGTTGCTGTGTGAAAATCTCAGATCACAATTTGCTTTGATTCAAGATCCTTCATTATAGCTGAATTTATTATAGCTAATTTGATAGATAGTATTCCTTAATTTATGTTTTACATTGTTTTAACTACATTCAATTCAATGAACAGTTGAGTCTATACTGTGTGGAATGTACTGTGCCACGTACTAAGGGACATGATTGGTTTATAGATTTAGAGATGGAATTATATCTCAGAGGCCATTTAGTCCAAAGTTCTCATTTTACAGATGAGAAAACAGAAGGTCAGGGAAGTTGTACTATATCTCACATTGCCCAGGTAGTAAATGACAGAGATAGGGTTTGAACCCAAACCCTTTGACTCAAAGGCATGACTTTGTATTATGGATTCTTTTGCCAATCTGATAAAGCCCATGATTAGACACAGAATAATTTTTTGCATAAAATTTAATATCTAACATTAGAAAAAAACTCATTATATTGAAATGGAATTATAAAATATTTTTTAAAAAAACCCAAGTTTATGGACTCTGAGTCAAGAATTCCTATTCTAGAATCAGTGTTATTTGTACTATATGAGACACAAAGATAAATTAAGATGCTGTCCTTGGTTTCAAGGATCTTCCAGTCTAATAAGGAGGAAAGAATTATGCACCAAAATCCTGTAATTTAAAATAGAATGACATAAGTATATAAGAGGTTGAAATGTAAAGATTAACCTTAACAAAGGTGGATGAATGTCATCTCTTTTTCTTCAATTATTTCTTTTTGTAAGAATTATTTTGCATTGGTTTTTATACATATTCTCTTATTATTGCTGAGTTCTTTATATTTGGGGGATCTGGACTTAGGTTATTTGGTGAAGGGAGTACTGTCCACAGTCTCACTCTGCAATCTTCCCAGGATTCTGGTATTTTGAGATATTTTAATGTGTAAAGAACAAGAGAAAAAAGTCCTTCACAATTTGGGGTTAATCTCCCAAGGAAGACTTGCAGGAAAAGCTGAACAAGAATCACAGAGGATTAGAAAGCACAGAATAGTTGTGATCTTCACTGAGAAAAGGAATAGCCATACCTATGAAAGTCACAACTTACCAGTAAAAACATCTGACTAAAATGTGTAAAAATCATAGGAGAACTACAATAAGTTCTGTCTTCAATTTTCAAAAATACAAGTAAAAAGAAACTTTGGGGAGAAATCCATTCCCTAAAATCCTACTCAAGGTGCCCCTTCACAGTGTGGTGGTGAACCTGAATTCCTTAAGACTTGTTTTGGTATAGAATATCAAGTCAGAAAGATTTTGAGACTAGTCTTGGTCACATGCTGGGTTTATTGTCAGTGGACCAGCCTAGCTAAGTTCAAAGAAACTCATCATTAAAAAAACTGACCATAGATTGATTTTTTTTGTCCAAAGAAACAAATGCAGATCACTTCATATGGGATATAGAAAGAAAATATGGCATAGATAGGGCACAGAAAAGCTGCAAGATATGCAAAGGTAAAGAGAGCACCTGTTCCAGTCCTAACTATCTATTTTAATAATTAGATAAGATTTCTCAAAACAATCAATAATCAGATTGACTAGTAATTCAGAAAGCAATGACTCATTATGGCTTGTTTTGACTCGCAAAAGGAAATGCTTAAGGCTATCAAAAGATCTCAGAGGAAGCAAGGACAACTGGTTCTAAAATACCTAGAGATTGCTTCCAAGAGATGAGGGAATTCTTTTTTAAAAATAATTTTTCCCAATTTCATGTTAAAAACAATTTTTAACATTCCTTTCAAAATCTTTTGAGCTTCAAATTCTCTCCCTTCTTCCATTTCCCATTCCTTGAGATTGTAAATAATTTTATATAGGTTACATGTGTGTAATCATGCAAAACATATTTTCATATTAGTCATGTTGTGAAAGAAAATATAAACCAAACAACATAAAAAAATAAAGTGAAAAAGAGTATGCTTTGGTCTGCACACAGACACCATTAGTTCTTTCTCTGGAGGTGGATAGTATTTCTCATCATGAGTCCTTTGGAATTGTCCTGAATCATTGTATTGTTTTGAATAGCTAAGTCATTCAGAAGTAATAATTATATAATATTGCTGACACTGTGTGCAATGTTCTCCTGGTTCTGCTCATTTCATTCTGCATCAGTTCAAATAAGTTTTTCTAGTTTCTTTTGAAATCATCCTGTTCATCATATCTTATAGCACAATAGTATTTCATCACAATTATATACCAAAATCTATTCATCCATTTCCCAATTGATGGGCATCTCTTCAATTTCCAATTCTTTGCTACCACAAAAGGAGCTGCCATAGATATTTTTGTACAAATACATCTGTTTTTTGCTTTAAAAAATCTCTTTGGGATATAGACTTAGTAGAGGTATTGCTAGATCAAAAGGTATGCACAGTTTTATAGACCTTTGGGCATGGTTCCAAATTGCTCTACAGAATGGTTGGAACAGTTTGCACCTGTACCAAGAGTGCATTGAAACTGATTCCTAATATGGGGTCTGTGAACTTGTTATAAAAAACTGTATTTCAATATAATTGATTTCCTTTGTAATTGTATGCATTTTAAAACATTCTTCCTAGAAAGAGTCCATAGACTTTACCAGATTGCCCAAAGGGTCCATGACACGAAAACAGGTTAAGACCTTCTTATGTAGGGTATGATGAATTTTATGCAAGATGGGGGATGAAGGTCAATAATAGTTCTCTTAGAGATTGCCTTCAGATTCATGCTACCTACCTCTACCTTACTCTGTCCTACTAAAGCATTAGTATACTTGCCTCCTCTACTATAAAGCTGCTCATCATTCCTTCAGAGTCATCCCTTGTAAGAGAAATATAGCTTGGAAGCCCATACCCTGGAAGAATTGCCCCCTACATGTGGAGACATGGGGTTGAACTCAGTTTCTGTCCTCAGGGAGCCTGACTTCAAAAAGGAGAGGATTAGGCTTTGTTTCTGCTCTCTGGCTCATTATGACTTTACCTGGGACTAACTTCCCACAATGCATGGAAATCTCTAAAATAAAGCTATATCTATCTATCTATCTATCTATCTATCTATCTATCTATCTATCTATATGTCTATCTATATATCTATATCTATCTATCTATCTCTCTCTATATATATATAGTATAGCTCATGTCTAAGGACTCCCCTAAAAGGGGATAACGGTTATTTATAGAAAACTTACTCAAAGTAGCAGCTACCAGATATTGAAAGTCATTGATTATGTCTTCCATGAAGGAAATGCTTAAAACATGAACTAGATCCTATTGTCACTAATGTAGTCTCCCTTAAGAACTCCTCAGACTTAAGGAATTGCTAAACAGATATTTCATATTTACCTTATATCTGTACATCTGAGAAACTTGAAAAGTGCAGATTTCCTGGCAAGTTAGGATATGGTGTGAGCTT
Organism: Gracilinanus agilis; assembly: GCF_016433145.1. NCBI lineage: Eukaryota > Metazoa > Chordata > Mammalia > Didelphimorphia > Didelphidae > Gracilinanus > Gracilinanus agilis. Next base: position 218,242,514 of record NC_058130.1, read on the forward strand.
TAGTCCTTTGGCTGAAGGATCCCCCTCATGGTTTCTCTTCATAATGTAGTTATAGAGAGCACTTCCCTCTCCACAACAAACAGTCATCATTTGATGTTGGAATTGCTGAAGTACTGAGCACAATTACCAGAACCATCTATCTCAGGATTGTTTTTCAATCACCCACAGTCTGGAAAGGAATCACAAAGCAGAAGGGGCAGTCAAGGAATTGAGAATGAATCTCAAGTTCACTCAGTCAAGCACATGTTCTTTCTGCTATGGGCTTGTAGTTATCTTGGGTGTTTCTAGAGAAAGGAATGGGAAATAAATGTTTTTTCTCCACCACCTACAAATTCGAGAAAGATTTGGTATTGGTTGTTTTTCAACACAGAGCTTACTTTGAAAGAATGCAGAACTTTCCCCTTCAATTTCTTATTTAGACTACTGAGGGAATAGATCTTCTTGGTTCAGTAACCAATCATTTTTGCAAAAAGGAGGTAGTCACTCTTACAATAAGCATTTATCACCTTCTCTGCCAGGCACCTTTCTGAACAGTGGTGATACAAAGAACAGCAATAGATAGCCCTTGCTGAACTCAATCTGATGTTTAAGACAATATGTATACAATTACGAACAAACAAGATATGTACAGTATAAATTAGAGGTAATCAACAGAGGGAAGGTATTAGCATTAAGATGTCTTGCCACATTCTGCTACTAGACAATTTTGAACTGTCCCAATGCCTATACTGACAAAATCACAGGTCCTTGATTTACTGAAGGAGAGAAATTGATGAGATGCCAAAAGAGAGCGACACAGAGAATCAAAGTGGTAAAATAATTTTCCATTTGTGAAAAAATTATCAACAGCAAGAGATTAAAAGAACCTAGGGTGTGATGCATCCAGGAAGACAGGGCTGAGAATTGAGTGGCTTGTTTTTGTTTTTGTTTTTGTTTTTTTTTTTGCTAAGAAACTGAGAAAGAGAGGGAATAAATGGCTTAAATTGAGGTGAGAATTTAGTTAAATTTAGCAAAAAGGCCAAACACATTTAAGTCGTTTCTAGGTTCTAGAAGACTTTCCTTCATCAGAGATTTTTTTAAAAATTATTTGTTTGTTACATTAAAAATCCATTTAACTCCCTCCCCTCATTGGAAAAGGCATCAATAGACCACGAGATATAAATAGAGATATAGAAATATAGATATAATTATGATTTACTTATTTCTCTTTATTAGTTCTTTCTCTGGAGGTGCACTTACACAAGTAATTCATCAGTGATTTTGAAAAATAAGATAAACAACAGTTTGCAATAACAAATTTCCCAAAGTGATTTTTCTGGATAGTTTCAATAGCTTATGAACTTATTTTTCTGTGATTCAACAATGTAAGTAATCCTGCACGGAGGTAGAGACATCAGTTTTCTGACCTCTTCTGGTTTGTGATTCTTTAAATACTTAACTGCTGACTATTCTCGTGACATCTGTACTTTGGGATAACAGCCCTGGAAGCTGACAGCTGGAATGACATGATTAACCAGACTTTAGATGCTATAGACAGAGCATGAAATCTTCTCTGCAGAGCAAAGTCAGAAAATCAGGCTAACACAAAGCTGCAAATCCAAATCATTTCCTGTTTAGAAAAACCAGAAATTTAATGCCTAGGAAGGCTTCCCAGCTGGAGAGAAAGAATGTTCAGGAAAAAAAAAAGGATCTTTGCCTTTCGACATATTTGCCTTTTATCTATTGGCTTAGGAGAGGATTGATCATGTTTCTAGGTTTACTCTTTCTCCATATACAAATGAAGGCTTCAGGATCCTGGATTTTTCCCTCTGACCTGCCTTGACCTTTGATCAAAGGATAATTTCTCATTACCAACGGTTTGTGATTTCAGGCTGGGGCCCTAAGTGATCATGAGGGACTAAAGCTTTTTAATGGGCCAATTGATTGCTTTGCCTCCAAATCTATCTCCCTGGATTCAGAAATGATATCAAGCCACCCAGGCTGGTGTCCAAGTTGTCAAGATCATTCAGAGTAAGAGCGAAGTACAAGCAAGTTATCCCTCCAAGAGACCATTAAAGTTCTAAAGGCAGGCCTGGGAATCTAAGTCAGCAATTTAATATAGTATGTCCCATTCAGAATGAAGTTATTGAAGTCACCACAAGTTACCACTTTCTGTTTCAATGGCTCCCAGTGGAGATGTGTGGGTTTGTTTTGCAAGTGGGTATGACATTGTGTGGGAGAGGCTACACTATAGTCTGACTGGTGAACTCCCTTGGTTTCAGCAAAGCAATAATGAGGCCACAGTCATGGCAGGCCAAGTTGGTTTGCAAAGAGAAAATATCTGTTCTTTGGGCATAAGCCCATATGGGCATAAGAATTCAGCCAGGAAGACCCCAAACACAGATTGCCCAGTCATGAAAAGGATTGGGTCAGAAAATATTGGGTAACTTCTTGTAACCCATTCCTTCTACTATAAAACAACCAAAAACTTCTACCTTACTAAGAGCAAATTATAGTACTCTCTTTCAAGATCAAGGCTAACATGCTTGCCCTTTGATCCAGCCATACCATTGTTGGGTTTGTACCCCAAAGAGATCATAGATAAACAGACTTGTACGAAAATATTTATAGCTGCGCTTTTTGTGGTGGGAAAAAACTGGAAAAGGAGGGTATGCCCTTCAATTGGGGAATGGCTGAACAAATTGTGGTATATGCTGGTGATGGAATACTATTGTGCTCAAAGGAATAATAAACTGGAGGAATTCCAGGTAAACTGGAAAGACCTCCAGGAATTGATGCAGAGCGAAAGGAGCAGAGCCAGAAGAACATTGTACACAGAGACTGATATACTGTGGTAAAATAGAATGTAATGGACTTCTGTACCAGCAGCAATGCAATGACTTACAAGACAGCTCTGAGGGATTTATGGTAAAGATGCTACCCACATTCAGAGGAAGAACTGCAGGAGAGGAAACATAGAAGAAAAACAACTGCTTGAATGCATGGGTTAAGGCAGACATGATTGGGGATGTAGACTCGAAACTACCACACCAATGCAACTATCAACAATTTGGAAATAGGTCTTGATCAATGACACATATTAAAACCAGTGGAAATGTGCATTGGCCAGGGGTGGGGGGAGTGCAGGGGGTGAAGGGGAATGTAGGAGCATGAATCATGTAACCATGTTAAAAATGAATATTAATAAATGTTTAAAAAAAGATCAAGGCTAACAGATGATGGTACACAAAGGAAACTCCTCATGCATTCATAAATTAAATCTTTTCTTATTATAAGATACCTTTTCTTTCTTTGCCATCTGGATTTATGTATCTTTTAAAAAAATTTTGTAGATGTTTTGTTTTTCCATTATTACATTTACAGATTACAAGATCTCTCATAATAAAGAAGGTCATTGTCCTTCCTACTCAGAGAACCAAAATGACATCATGATGTTGAGACGTATGTACAGTGTGTTCCACTGTGGCTGGTTAGACCAATATGAGCTCAGAAGGGTCTACCATAGGTGAGGCACAATTTGGAGTAGAGATGTCTAAATTTGCACTTTTCATATTTCTTTTGAGCTACATAATTCTGTTTTGCTTATAATAAATGAAAATAATATGTAAAACTAATAATACAGTGACTTCATATGCAAATCTCACATCTGTACAATCCTCTCACTCCTCTTTAAACAAAGCAAAAAAAATATAATGCCCAAAAGACTATAAAATTGAGCATACCCTCTGACCCAGAAATACTGCTACTAGGTCTATATCCCAAAGAGATCAAAGAAGAAGGAAAAGGACCCATATGTGCAAAAAATATTTATACCAGCTCTCTTTTTGTGATGACAAAGAATTTGAAATTGAAGAGATGCCCAACAATTGGGGAATGGATGAACAAGTTGTAGAATGTGATTGTGATAGAATGCTATTGTGCTATATGAAATGACAAAGAGGATGAGAAAAACCTGGGAAGACTTCTATGAACTGATGCAAAGTGAAGTGAGAGGGACCAGAACAGGGTATACAATAACAGCAGTATTGTAGGACGATCCACTGTGAATGAGTTAGCTACTCAGATTATTAACACAATGATCAATGCGAATTTCAAACGACTCAAAAAATGCAATTCATCTCCAGAGAGAGAAATGATGAAATATTTCCCATTTTATTTCCCCCCCTTTTTTTAAGGCAATTTGGATAATATAGAAATATGTTTTGTGCAACTTCACATGACTTCATGATGCTTGCCTTCTCAGGTATACATAGTTAAGAAAAATAAATTCCTTCAATGGCTATATAAAAAAATATGTATTTTATTCTGTACCCTGAATCTATCAACATTGTATAATACAAACCTTTTAGAGAGAGAGCCTGCACCTGCCCCAACCCCACCTCCCCACTGAGTCCTGTGCCTTCCCTCCACCCCCACCAAGACTGTGTGCTGGACCTCTCCCCACCACGAAGTGCTGGGCTCGTCCCATCCCCTGCCCCTACCACACACAGAGGAGGAAGAAAGCACTCCCATTGGGCTGCTGGATGGAAGAGCGGGTGAAGTGAAAAAAATGTCTTCAGGTGGAGAAGGGGAAGGAAGCAGCTCCACCTAAGTCCCTCTACCTTTCTAATAATGAACTTTGGTGGGGGGCGGGGTGGAGAGGGAGGGTGGTTGAGTGTCTACAGAGAGTAGTGTGCCATCTTTGGCACTTGTGCCATAGGTTCTCCATCACTTCTGTAATAAATAGCCTGTTTCATTATCAGTCCTCTGGAATCATGAAATGGTCATTGTATAGATCATGGTTCTTATAGTTTTCAAAATATTTGTCTTTATACTGTTATTTAAATTGTTCTCCTGGTTCTATTAATTTAATTTTTCATCAGTTTGTAAGTCTTCAAAATTATTTATTTTCATAATATTGATGTTATAGTATACATTTTTCTGGTTCTGCTTACTTTACTCTATATTGGTTCACTATAATTCTTTTTCATGTCCTTTATAGTATGATAGTACCTCATCACAGTCAGAAACTACAACTTCTTCAGCCATTTCTCAATTGATGGCATCCCATTAGGTTCAAGGGTTGTTTTCTCCACTGCTAAGAACTGCTATTTTTTCACGTTTTTTTGTCATCTTTGTACTTTGATGGGTGTGAGATGAAATCTCAGAATTATTTTAATTTGTACCATTTTTCTAATTAGCAGTGGTTTGGAGCATTTTTCACCTGTCTATAGATAGCCTGGGCTTCATATCTTCTGACAATTTATCAACTAGGGAATGGTTCTTATTCTGATAAATTTGAATCTATTCCTTCTATATTACAGAAATGAGATCTTTATCAGAGAAACTTATTATAAAGATGCGTTTCCCTTTCCTTAATTGTTTCCCTTTTAATCTTAGATTGTGCAAAATCTTTTAAATTTATGTAATTATAATTATCAAATGAATATTAAAAGATACAATTCCTGAAGGTTAGATGAACACAGTGCCTGGCACCTTCCCGTCTTTCAAGTTTTCTTATACTTTACTCTCTTCCACAACCTCTAGGATCCCCACAGTACACTAGACTTGTTGCTCATCACACAGAACACTAAATCTATCATCATCCATCCTATTTGTCCTATCTGTTTTGCATACCTACTATGCTCTTCCTCCTTGCCTTCTGACTCCTGACTTCCTTCAAGATTCAATTCAATTCAAATCTCACTTTCTGTAGGAGGTCCTTTCTGGTCTTTCCCCACTGCCCCTTCCCTCAGGTATTATTATCCATTTACATTATTCATCTCTTGTATTATATAGTTATTTGCATGTTGCTCTTCCATTAGAATGTGAACTTTTTGAGGGAGGACCTCGGAGGTTTTTTTTTTTTTTTTTGCTTTCTTTATTATATTCACAGAACTTAGCTTGTCACATAGTAAACAATTAGTGCTGGGCACTAACCAACTGTATATCTAACCAATGTACAGAAGACAAAGGACCCATTTTTCTAATGTATTCCTATTTTGTTGCTCTAGTTCACCTTTGCTCTATTATAATGGAGGGAAATGACATTTGACATATCCTTCTACCTCCACAAAACTTTCAAACTTATTTTCTATCCTTACCTCATCACAACCTATCCTCATTCCATCCTGTCCTGCTTTCCCAAGTCATCACCCAAGTCATCACACTAACCTTCCTTTCCTTTTTTTTTTTTTTTAAGTTTAAACCCTTAACTTCTGTGTATTGACTTATAGGTGGAAGAATAGTAAGGGTAGGCAATGGGGGTCAAGTGACTTGCCCAGGGTCACACAGCTAGGAAGTGTCTGAGGCCGGATTTGAACCTAGGACCTCCTGTCTCTAGGCCTGGCTCTCAATCCACTGAGCTACCCAGCTGCCCCGCCTTCCTTTCCTTTTATCAGAATCTTGACTCTTTAATGAACTAGTTCAACTTTAGATAGTTCTCAACCCTTGACTCTTCTCTATTGCCCTATTCCCACTCATCCTTTTCCAAACTCTGTCCCTGAATTACTCTACCATCTATCTTCATTTTTTCTCTAATGCTAATGAATGGCATTGGAAGAAATCAAACATCTGATTGGGTCCACTACAAATTGGTGTTATCCAATCTCAAATGGGACCTCACTTCTAAATAAAAAATACCTTTACTCTTCTCTAAAGCCCAGTCCCTACAATGGCTATTACAAACTTTATCTTTTTAAAGGCCCTTTTACCACCTCTTTCTCCTTCCTTTAATTAAGTGATTTCCAAAGTGGGTGCTACCACTCCCTGGTGGGTGCTGCAGTGATCCAGGAGGGTAGTGATGGCCACAGGTGCATTTATCTTTCCTATTAATTGCTATTAAAATTAAAAAAAAATTAATTTCCAGGGGGCTAAGTAATATTTTTTTCTGGAAAGGGGGTGGCAGGCCAAAAAAGTTTGGGAACCACTGCTTTAATTGATGACCTCACTATATAACTTTGTGGAGAAAAAATGTAGCCATCCATCTCAAGATGACACTACCCCAATTCCATGCTTCATTTGCCTTAGTTTGAGATCATTCAGTGGATTTTCTCCTGATAAACACCAAATTATTTACCTTAAAACCATTTGCATCTGTTTCCTCTGGTAGCTTGCCTCTTATTGTTCTCTCTCTCATTTTCAACTGATATTTATCCAATGACTCTTGCCTTGCTATCCTAAATCATATTCAGATCTTCTCATTGTTAAAAACAAACAAACAAACAGGACAGTATTTGACCTTTTTATCTCCTAAGACTCTTGACCTGTGACTTTCTACCCTTTTATAGGCAAATTGCTAGAAAAGGCTGTCCACCCATATTCCTCACATTTCTTAACTCCTAATAATCTAGTGTCTGCCTCTCCCTCTCCACCTGACTTGCCAACACTGGCTTGAACCAGCTTTCGTCATGGTTATCAATAACTTCTTTAACACTTTGTCCAAAGGTTTTTTTCTTAGTCTTCACCATTCTTGATTTTTCTGTATCACTTAACACTGTTGATCATGTGATCCTCCTGAATACTCTCTCTTACTTGGGTTTTGTGACATTGCTGTTGTTGAGCTTTCTTCCTCTTTATTTGATAAATTCTTCTTAGTCTTTCACAATCTAGGAATCAATCTTAACTCCATTGTCTCTCATCTGCCATCTTCACTATCATGTTGATGTCACCTCTATCATGTTGATAGTCCCCATCACTTCTCTCTGTTTCTCTCCTCCTTTAACTCCTGTTTTAGATCAATACTGCGTTTTGGTTCCAGGATAGAAGAGTGGTAAGGACTAGGCAATGGAAATTAATTGACTTTCCCAGGGTCACAAAGCTAGGAAGAATCTGAGGTTGCATTTGAACCCAGGATCTTCCCTCTCTATCCACTGAGCCACCTCCACCTAGATGCCCCCATCACTTTTCTCTTGGATCATCATAACAACCTTTTAATTGATCTCCCTGCAACGGATCTCTCTATATTTCATCTCCTACAAAGCTGACAGACTGATGTTCCCAAAATACAAGCCTGCTCAAATAATTTCCTTACTTAAAAAACTTCAATGGCTTCTTGTTGTTTCTAGGATAACACATAAAGTTTAAAGTCCTTTCCAATTTGACTGTCCTACATTTCAAGATTTTTTTTTCATTACTTCCCCTAACATATTCATTTTCTAGCCACGCTAGCCTCTCTGTTCCTTATATGTGACATTGCTTATATATTCCTGTACATTCCATCTCATGACTTTGCATGGGCCATCTCCCTTGGTGGAATAGCATTCATCTTTGACTCCACATTCTAGAATTTCTAACTCTAGTCAATGCTCATCTCCAGTGCCACCTCCTTCAAAAGGGGTTTCCAGTTCTTTCAGGAAATAGTGCCTCTTCCCTCTGCCCAAACCATTTTGTATTTATTTTTCATATGGAATATTTTTAAAAGTTGCATCTGTCTCTCTTGCCTAATCCCCAAGATAAAGATTGTCTTACTTTTATATTTCTTATTCCTAGTACCTATCATGATTACTAAGGCAGCTAGATGGCACAATGGATAGAGTGCTGGCTCTGGAGTCAGGAACACTTATCTTCATGAGTTCAAATCTGGCCTTGGACACTTACTATCTGCGTGTCCTTGAGTGATTAACTTAACTCTGCCTCAGTCTAAGGACTTCTAGGCAGTGCAGTAGATAGAGTGCTAGGCACGGAATCAAGAAGACCAGAATTCAAATCTGAACTCAGATGCTTACTACCTGTGTAAGTCACTAAACTCTGTTTACCTCAGTTTTCTCATCTGGAAAATGAGCTGGAGAAGGAAATGGAAAACCAACCAATATCTTTGCCAAGAAAACCCCAAATGGGGTCATGAAGAATCAAAAATGACTGAAAGAAGACTGAAAGCATAATTACTGCACATAAAAGGGATTTAATAAATCTTTGTTGATTGACTATCTTATTGATTCAAAACATCCTAGTTCATAATAGAAAAAAAAGTCTAGATATCTAATTGGCATTCAATGACCTACAAATATATACCTAATCTTTTTATTTTTTAAACCCTTGCCTTCTATCTTAGAATCAATACTTCGTATTGGTTCCAAGGCAGAAGAGCGGTAAGGGCTAGGCAATTGGGGTTGAGTGACTTGGCCAGAGTCACACAGCTAGGAAGTATCTGAAACCAGTTTTGAACCCAGGATCTTCTCTCTCTAGGCCTGACCCTCAATCCATTGAGCCAACCAGCTGCCCCTGGACCTAATCTAGTCAACATAAAATTTAGAACTGCAACTAGTATTGCATAAGTCTACTAACCCGTAGGGAAAGAGTAGAGTAGGGATGTTCAAAATTTTAGTTAGTATAGGGTCAGTGTAAAATAGTTATGAATGTTCAAATAGGATTGATAGAATGCTAAGTAGACAGTGTGTAGAGTAGGTTAGTTAGAAATGAATACTAATTGACTAACACATTAACTCTAGTATAAGAATTACTGACAGATTAATCTTTCTAACTATAGATTAGGGAATAGAAATGTTAGGGTTTAATATGAGTTAGGAATGTTATTTGAAGTTAGTATTAGTAATATAGACAGAGTTATTGAAAATTTTTCTTTGTCTAAGGTTAGGAAACAACATAGATGATTGTTTTAAATGTTATGATAATGTTCATATGTTATGTTGATGTTCAACTGATGTGTTCATGAAACTATTGTATTCAAATCCCACGCTTTCCCACAAAGAAACCTATCCTAACCCCTTGTCATTAGCTTTAGGCTAGTTAGTTAGTTAAGGCATTAGATAAGGTAGGATTTATTATTTTGGGAAGGGATAGTTAATGGGATAGGAACACATAGTTAAGATTCGAATAAATGTAGACATCATCCATGAACAAGAACATCTGGAAATTTACAGGTTGAAATTTCCAAAAACAAAACAGCATTCATGTAATATTGAATCTCTGGGAGCTTGAAGATCACCTTTGATTGACAAATAAGTCAGTTGGATGGAATGTTCCCAGGGAAGTCATGCGAGAGGCAGGAGGAGGGCAGTTGAGAATCCTGAAGGGGTTCTGGGTCTTTGACCTGTGCTGAGGCTGGAGATCTGTGGATCCTGGTCTTGGAGTGAGAGGGTGCAAACATCTCTCTGCAAACTCTTCCTGTACTTGAGATACCGTTCCTACCTGTACCTGACTACCACCTTGGAGTCTACTGCCCCTAGATATTAGGAGTTTCATCATCTAGATATCTAGGTTTCCCAGGGCCCGGGAGGGATCCTGGAAGTGGGCAGGAGACGAAGAAGAGGGTGGAAAAGGGTGGAAATAACTCAACTGTAAGGCTGAAGATCTATTGAAGAAGAAGTCAAAAATATCCCAGCAGTTTACCTACTCTGGTTTAGTCCTGGCCAGACTGAACCAGAGGGAAGCTACATTGATTCTTCATCTGCTAGCCGTTGAGATTTCATTAGTAATCATTATAATAGGGTCTCCTATACCACAGTCCTTTACCCTTATCTTCTTGTTTAATATAAAGTTTAAAGTACCTTCCTAAAGCAGTTTCCAAGCTTGTTTTGGGAAGGGAGAAATCGCAGTCAGAATACAAGGCATTATCCTAGCTAAAGAGCCCAAATCAACATATCAATTAACCCCAGGTGGGTCCTGAAAGGATCTGCCTCTTAGACCGGAAGGATCCTGCCTGGGCAACTGTTATAAGGGAGAAGGGTCATCTTATTCTCTCTGTACATCAATTTACCATCTCAAATAGATCAAGAGACTCCCAATAATTATAACACTAGTTAATTCATTTTACAGAAGAAATCTATATTTGAACCTTCATTTCACACCTCTTTGCCCACCCTATTTTCTAGTGAGACTGAATTACTCACCATTCCACCAGCATGATCTTTCTTGTCTCCATGTCTACACTCAACATAGAATGCCTTTACCACCTCTCTCTATTTAAATCTCACCCTTTCTCCCATCCTTTTAAGGCCTAACTTTAATGCTACTTCCTCTGTGAAACTTTTCCTGATCTCCTATTCCCAAGAAGACATGACCTCACCCTCCATGAAACACTCATTATACTCTGTACTTTACCTATGCATGCATATTTATTTTGTTTTCTTTTTCCCTTTTTATTATTTATTTATTTATAAGTATTTTTTCCATGGTTACATGATTCATGTTCTCTCCTTCCCCTGTTCCCTCTTCCCTCCCTGAGCTGACAAGCAATTCCACTGGGTTATTCAAGACATATTTATTTTGAATGAAAATTATTTGCTACTTGATCTATCAAAAAGCTCTTGAAAGGCATCGAGAATGTTTTTATATTTTTCTTAGCATCTAGTACTAGCACTATATGTGACACATAGTAGGCATTTAATATCTTCAACATCCATGGCAATTCCTTTCCCATTCTCGTGCCCACTTTAGGTTGGATCCTTCCTTTGGGTAATTGGCTTCACTCACCATTCAAGTTCATTTGGCTTATTAGAGGAATAATAGGCTAGTTGGGGATATTTTCTGTTCCTTTCCTGTTCCATTTGCTGCATAAAATCCAGGATCTAAGATGTCCCAGCTAAGTAAATCACACATGATAGTTTATACAATTTATAGTTCATATTAGTTTTAGTAAGTACAGTAATCATTTCCAATCAATATTTTAGCAATGTCTGAATTCCCACCTCTCTGTGCTACCAAAAACATTTGTGCTTCACTCTGATAACTTTTAAAGAAATAAACAAGCAGTACCCTATATATCAAAGAGGAAACAGAAAAAATACATGTTCCCCTTTGATATTATTATTTACTATTTATTTTCCTAGTTGCTTGCCTCTTGCTAACTGAAGACAGTGCTGTGATGTATGCTTTCAATATGTTACCTCTCTTTGAGAATATGGGTGTTAGTTTCTAAAGTCAGAATTCTGCTGTATTCTCCCTATAGAGAAAGAATAGCAAACCAATGAAGAGTTTTCCCATTGAATTTGTTGAAACAGACTAGGCAAAATTGCATTTCTGAAGTTTAAGAAGGAAATAAATGAATTACTATTATAAATATTCAGGCAGATTACACATCAGTCATATTCCGATGGTGCCATCTTTGAAATACTCTTTATATTAACAGAAAAAAATACTATTCATCCATATAAAACATGCAGAATTCAATTTAATAAATAGTTGTAAAGTGCCTGTTATGTTAAGCACTGGAGATAAAAAGACAAAAAAGAAAATAATTCCTGCCCTCGAGGAGTTTGACTTCTATTGGTATTTCTACATTCATAATTAGTCATGAGATTCAAATTCTTCTTCAAGTTTGACTATCAAATTGTGGATATAAAACTAAAAAAAAGGACTATAATTTAGTTATTGTTTTTTTCTGATTTGGTGATGATCTATTTTGGGGGTTTATGTGTATCCATATATCTGTATGGGGGAAGTAATTACTAATAAATTGTTCCTCTAATTCAATGATGATTTGCATGCATTTCACATTTAAATATTTTCTTTGTTTTATGGCTTTTTGTTTCATCTTGTTTTGTTTGACTGAATTTGAATAATTTCAGCAAAAAGCATTCCATGGTTGTCCTGGCACAGAGGCTGAGTCCAAACGTCTGAGTGGCTTCACATTCTAGACTGAATTCTGAAAAATAGATTTAATGGCCCATTGAAATCCCATCCATCCTTCCATATGATCTGCTCGTTAGTAGATCGTACTGTTTCTCTGACCATACTTGTTTGTTTTCTTCACTGGGTTATTTTAATATTGCCACCGTATTAGCATAGGCATCTACATGAACAGGCAATTCTCAAAGGAAGAACCTATCAACGATGATATGAAAAATACTCTGAATCATTGATAATTAAAAAATGCAAATTAGAGCAACTCTGAGGTTCCACCTCACATCTATCAGATTGGCAGAAATGACAAAAAAAGGAAAATGATTATTTTAAGGGCTGTAAGAAGGCAGATACACTAATATATCCTTGGTAGAGCTCTGAGTTGGTCTAGCCATCTGGGAAAGCAGTTTGGAATCATACTCCTAAAGTCACTGAACTGTGTATATCCTTTCCTCTAGCAATGCCTCTATTAGATGGATTCCTTAAAGAGATACAAGAAAGAAAGAAGACCTGTAGTAAACAAATGTTTATAGCAACTTTTTTTGTAATAGCTAAAAGCTGGAAACTAAGGGATTATCTATTACTTGGAGAATGGTTGAACAAATGATGGTATATGAATAAAAGGCAATTTTATTTTATTGTAAAAAATGATACAATTTTTCTTTTTTTTAAGTTTTTTTGTTTTTTTTGTTTTTTTTAAACCCTTAACTTTTGTGTATTGGCTCCTTGGTGGAAGAGTGGTAAGGGTGGGCAATGGGGGTCAAGTGACTTGCCCAGGGTCATACAGCTGGGAAGTGTCTGAGGCCAGATTTGAACCTAGGACCTCCCATCTCTAGGCCTGACTCTCAATCCACTGAGCTACCCAGCTGCCCCCAATAATGATACAATTTTGAAAAATCTAGGAAAGGGTGTATCATCTAATTCAGAGTGAAGTGAGCAGAACCAGAAGCACAATAGTTTATCCAATGACAATGATGTTGTAAGGAAAATAACCTCGAAAGATTTAAGAATGCTGATCAATGCAGTGACCATCCACTATTCCAGGGACCAATCATAAAGCATTATTACTAAGAGCTGATGGACTTAAAGTACAGAATGATATAAACAAATTTTGGACACAGCCAATGTGGGAATTTGTTTTGTTTGACCATGCATATTTGTTACATGAGTTTTGTTTTTATTTTTATTTTTGCAGTTGGGAAAGTGTGAGGTAAGAAGGACAAGTGAGATACTCATAAGGTTGCAGAGAGAGAGAAAGAGAAAAGGGGGGATTGGGGGAAACAAGGAAGGAAGCAAGGGAAGGAGAGAGTCAACAGGGCAACATTACTTGTAGCATAGTTTCTGGTGTATTTACTACATTGCAGGAATGATACTAGATTCTGGATACAAAGAAAGACAAGAACAGACCCAGCCCATGAGGATCTCAAATTCTTACAGAGGAGGCAAATGCAAATAATTCTATATATACAATATATGTCCAGGATAAATTAGAAGTAATCTCTGAAGAAAGGTGCTATCTATAGGGGTTGTGGGGAGCAGAAAGAAATAAGGAAAAGGGATCATGCCCCTGACAGAAGGTAGGATTTGAGCTAAGTTTGTGTGTGTGTGTGTGTGTGTGTGTTTTTAACTCTTACCTTTCATCTTAGAATCAACTCTGTATATTGGTTCCAAGGCATAAGAGTGATAAAGGTTAGGCAATGGGGGTTAAGTGACTTGCCCAGGGTCACACAGTTGGAAGTGTTTGAGGTCATATTTGAACCCAGGACCTCCTGTCTCTAGGCTTGACTCTCAATCCACTGAGCCACCCAGCTGTCCCCTGAGTTAAGTTTAAAGGAATCTAATTCAGGAAATGGATGTGAGGAGGGAGAGGGCTAGTGAAAAGGCATAGAATTAGGAGATGGGATGTTCAAGGGATAGCAATAAGGTCAGTTCTGATGGGATATAGTTTATTTGGAAAGTAAAATTAAAAAAAAAAAAAGACTGGAAAGAGAGGAAGGGTAAAGGCAAGAAGGGCTTTAAAAGTTAAATAGAGGATTTTGGATTTGATCCTGGAAGTAATAGGGAGCTAGTAGAGTAGGGAAGTAATATAGTCAGCCTTGATCTTAAAAAGATCATTGAGGGGGGGGCAGCTAGGTGACTCAGTAGATTGAGAACCGGGTCTAAAGATAAGGAGTCCTGGATTCAAATTTGACCTCAGATATTTCCTAGCTGTATGATCCAAGGCAAGTCATTTAGACCCATTGCCTAGTCCTTGCTGCTCTTCTTACTTGGAACCAATACACAATGTTGATTCTAAGATGGAAGGTAAAAAAAAAAGTTTAATCATTTTGGCAGCTGACTGAAGGATGGACTGGAGTAAGGAGAGGCTTGACGCAAAATCCTTTTGCAATATTCTAGGTAGAAGGTGAAGAGGGGCTAAACCAGGGTGTCAGCTTTTTAAATTTACAGAAGAGGCCAGAAGGAAGGCCAAACAGCAAGTAGGACAGCTTTGAAAGTTACAGGTTATATTTATCATAACCTTAAAAGGAAAAGAAAGCTCTATAGAATAGAAATTTGAAGTTTCATGTACAATCCTCTCTTTTTCTGTTCTTTGAATATGGAAATGCTCATTTTATTTGTAGTTGTTTTAAGTTCAGCATTTAAAAAATAATTTTTTTAAAGCATAGCTACCCTACAACCTTACCATGTTTGCATCCTTCTCTTTGCTGCTCTTCCATTTGGGATGCCCATTCTATTATTAATAAAGTGTCTTTCATATTAGACTCGCTTTACAGTATCCCCCCTGGAAATTACTTTGTCTATATTTCCATACAGACAGTTCTTGATTTACATAAATTTGCATTATGCAAATATAACTTTACATAAAGAATTCTAAAAGAAAACTACATTCCAAAAAGACACCTTCAGTAACTACACTTTACAGTACTGTGCTTCCTCTCCACTCCTGCCCCTCTGCTAAGTGCTCTGCTGGCTCCTTCCCTTCTCCCCCCCCCAAAAAAAAACCCTAAAGGAAAAAACCCTTTAAGTGAAGGTAGAAAAATGGACAGGGAGAGACCACCACTGAAGGTGCAGAGCTAGATTAGGGGCTTGGCTTTAGCCAAGAGTGGAGGTCCTTGACCACCCCATCTTCTTCCTCTCCCTTAAGGTGGTCCTACCCCAAGTGTCCCTCTTCTGGTTCTTAATTCTCTTTCCTTGACCTCTTTGTATCTTTAAACCATGTCCCATCCCCCTCCCTCCATAGCAGTCCCCTTCCTGCCTCCTTCTCTTTCCTACATCCACAGGCAAATTTGTATTATATGAAAATGACTTTAAATAGAGGTCTGCTGACCCCTCCAATTACTCACAGTGAGAATTATCTTTAGAGGAATAGAGAAAGAAGGAAAGAATAAACTCAAAGTGCCTACTATGTATCAGGCAGCACACTAAACACTTTACAAATGTTTTTTCATTTGACCTTCATAACAACCCTGGGAGGAAAGCACCATTTTTATTGCCATTTTTCAATTGCAGAAACGGAGACAAAGAGATTAAATGACTTGAAAGGGTCACACAGTGAGTAAGTGTCCACGACTGAATTTGAACTCATGTTTTCCTGTCTCCAGTCCCAATGGTCTGGTCTAGTGATGGTGAACCTTTGTAGAGACCAAGTGCCCAAACTGCAACCTCATGTGGCATGTGATCTGCCTCCTTACCCCAGATAGGGGAGGGAGGAAATGCTACCATTGGGCTGCTGGGCAGAGGGATGGGTGATGAGAGAAATGTCTTCAGGTGTGATAAAGAAGGGGAAGGGAACAGCCCCCTTTGGCACACATGTCATAGGTTTGCCAGCATATTTCTAGTCAGTGGGCTATCTAGCTGCTTCTAAGCAGCTGGGTGTGAGGGAAGGAATGCTGCTTAGGTGATGGGACAGAGAAAAAGATTGACAAGGTCATTTTTATCAATATTAGTCAGGAAAACAGAATCATAGATCTCTTTTTAAAATTCTTACTTGTTAAGTAAAGGAAGTTGGTTTAAATAATCTGTAAGGACTCCTTTTGCTCTAACATTCTATGTATAAATTGTAAAAGTGAAATTTGGAAAATGCCATCTAAAAAGTGTATATATTTCTATGGACAGGGGAAATGTATCAAAACTACATTTCCTGTGATCCAACATGGTCCAACTGGTTTCCGTTTCCGGGTCTTTGGGCTTGGGGAGGCCAACGTCTTGACGCAGGGAAGGGCTTTAAATCTCCTGGGTTAGGAGGGAGTGGCCTCTTTGCCAGTAGGCTCTTGGCCAGCAGACTGGAGACAGTAATGGAGGCGGCAGTTTTGAATGCTTACAAGTGCGTGGTCTAATGATTTAATCTATCAGCATGGCTTTAATTAAAATACTAATATATATATTTACACCAGCCTTTATCATTTTTAATATTAATAAAATGAAGTGACTTTCTTTCCCAAGGTCATATATTTAGTTAGTGATATAAAATTGTCTAAAAGCTAAGGACTGGGTCTCCTGAAACTCAGTTCAATTTTCTTCCCATCATGGGCTATTAGGCAAAAAAGAACTCATGATGGTTGAAAAAAATCCTAATAAAGCAATTTGAAAGGTTGATTTAGATCCAATAGCTACCATTTATATATATATGCATATATATATATGCATATATATATATATAGTGCTGTAACTTTTACAAAGCCTTTAGCATCTATTCTTTCATTTGATCTTCAAAATAACTTTGGAGATGGTTGCCACAATAACTTGCCACAATAACTGTGGTAATAAAATATCTGCATTAAGATTTAAACTCAGATCTTCCTGACTCTAAGTCCAACTAGCTGTTATGCAACCAAGCTGCTCTGTTGCAATGTAACAACTATAGCAACAGTGATAATATTCACATTCCCATAGTGCTTTAAAGTTTGTTCATATTATGATATTACTTTTTGAAATCAAGAAGTCCTGGTTTTTAAATCCTGTCTTTACCACTTATCAGAAACGACCATAGGAAAATCACTTGAGCTCTCTGAGGCTCAGGGAATTCTGAAACTATATATGTTTTGTCATTATTGTTATTCAATCATGTCTGACTTTCATGACTCCTTTTGGAGTCTTCTTGGCAAAGATACTAGAGTTGTTTTCCATTTTCTTCTCCAGCTTATTTTACAGATGAGGAACTGAGGCAAATTGGATTATGTGTCTCGCCCAGGGACACACAGCTAATAAGAGTCTGAGGTCAGATTTGAACTCAGAAAGATGAGTCTTCCTCAATCCAGGCCAGGTACTCTATGCACTGTGCCACCTAGCTGCCAAAAACTAAATATGAGGGAATCTTAATCTGAAATAACCCCAAACACAAGGATTGTGTGGCTAGATTAAATGGAATCTGTGAATTTGTTTGGGAAAAAAAGACATCTTTTCCCCCCACTAAAGTCTAATTAAGATTTAGTATATCCTTCAATTATTTAACAATTTCATAGGCTATACAACACTGTTAAAAGGATCAATGATACAAAAAAGATTAAGAACCTCTTTTGAATAGTCATGTTGAAAAAAGCAAGAAGAAAGTTATATTTAGGCAGCTAGGTTGCTCAGTGATAGAGAGATAAGCCTAGAGATGGGAGGTCCTGGGTTCAAATTTGATCTGAAATGCTTCCAGATTGTATGACCCTGGACAAGTCACTTAACCTCAATTGCCAAATAGGCTTAAGACAAAAAGTAAGGATTTTTTATTTTAAAAGAAAGTTATGCTGCCTCAGTGACCGATTGTGCCCAGCCTTACTTTTCAATCAATGTTGAGGGAGGCTCTGTTGAAGCCTCCTCTGTTGAAGCTATCTGTAAGATAGCTGAGATGCAATGGCCCATCCCCCTTTGCTGATGGGGACCATCTGAACTGTCTTTATTTCATTATTAAAGTTATCAATAAAAGCTAGCTCCATCTTGAATTCCTTCCTGATATCCAGTGATCAGCTTATCAACATGTATTTACCTTTATGTATTTTAATAAACTCCTTTTCATTTTCTTTGTCCCAGGTTTTGCCTCATTAATCAGGACAAAAGCCCAAACAAAGAATTTTCCTTTTAAAACTCCTGTTGTACATTGTTGAGATCTTTATTTCAAGTTCATTTAAAGTTACAGAGCTTTTTCCTTAAGGTGGCTTCTGTTCAGTCGTTCTCAGTCATGTCTGCCTCTTTGTGGCTCCTTTTAGGGTTTTCTGACTTGCCATTTCCTTCTCCAGTTCATTTTATAGTTGAGGAAACTGAGGCAAATTGGATCCAATGATTTGCCGAGGATTGGATCACCCAGTTAATAAGCGTCTGAGGCCAGATTTGAACTCAGGAAGATGAGTCTTTCTGACTCCAGTCTCTATCCACTGTCCTTTAAAGTAACTAGTGAAAGTATTATTGTCTTCATTTTATAGATGAAGAAACTGAGGCTCAGAGAAGTAATTAATAACAATAAGAATACTGACTGGTTTTTATGTAATACTTTAAGCTTACAATGAATTTTTGATATAATTTCATGAGGTAAATAAGGCAAGTATCATTAGCCCCATTTTACAAATGGAGAAACTGAGGCTGGGAGAAATCCAATGACCTGCCCTTGGTTGCACAGTGTTGCTATTGAGCCAGAGCTGTCTGTTACACAAACCAGGGACCAAGTCATTCTGTGTGTAAAAAAGATGTCAGTCTGGGCGTCAGTCTTTTCAGCCTCCCTCCCATACCTGCCTAACAACACCAGCAGCTCATCACTCAGCTAGCCTGTCTCTTGCTGTTGTTTTCCAGCTGTCAAGGACAATGCCAGGCTACTTTCAGTAGTACTTCACAGTAGCCTTGGAACATTCCCTTTTGTCCAACCGGTTCATGTACCAGAGGTCAGTTTGTTCTCTGCTAGTTAAAGCATGAACTCTGTTGCAGGCTTGATTGCTATATCCAGTCGCTTTGCTATGTTTGAGGGCTGCAGACAAAGCCTGGAAAACATTTACCATTTGACAAATGTTTAACATTGATCATCTGAGGCATGGATGAGGGATGGATGGATTAGATCTTAGCTTGGGCACCAACTCCATTTGCCCAGTGGCTCCTTTTACTCTCACAGACCCCATTAGTGCACAATTTTCTGGTGCTGATGTCAACACAGACCAGGTTGCTCCAGTATCAATAAAAGCAGGATAGATTTGATCTCCTATAGTCACCATAACCAAGGGTTCCCTGTCTTTAGCTGTCTGATCAACAGGTACCAAAGGTGTTTCTATCTCTATGTCCCTCAAATCCCATTGATCTTGTTCTAGGACTTCTGTCTGTGCTGGCTCAGGATGCTGTGAGTGTAATGATGGTAAGTCTCCTTCAAAAGTGGCTTGTTGGACTGCCAATGCCTGAATTGGCATCCCTGGACTGTTCATGGACCTATCAGTGTCAAAATGTATCTCAGTTTTCCCAGACCATGAGTAAGGTAGAGTGTCCTTCTCTTCACTGAACATGCTTTGCTTGACTTTACCAAAGTTAGATTCAGGAGAGGTATTCCTCTGCATTAAAGGAAATTCTACAGAATTGGGAATGTGCTCATGGTTCATGTCTACATCCCAATCCTGTGAGTCTATGCTTTCTTCTTATATTTGTTCCCTAGACTCCATGTCAGTAACAGGAAACTTAATTCTAGATGTATTTTGCATAGGAAACAAAGTCAGTGTTGTAGATTATTCCTTTGTCCCTATTGATGCCATTTTGTTCCTCTCTTGGCTACTGACATTTATGAAACTGAATTCCTTTAAATGCATTAACTCAGAATCTACTCCAAAGGCAGCTCTCTTTGGAGTATCACAGGCTTGAAAGTGTGCTACATCTTCATGCACTTGACCCTGAAGTAGGCTTGGTACAAATTCTCTAGCTCCAGGATCTAGCTTTAAAATTCCTCTAGTATTGTAGCTACTAGAATCTTCACTTTCCCTCCCAACTTCCCTAGTTGGTGATAGAGAAGATGTTTATGTTATGATGATAATAACAGATAGTTTGGAGAAGCAGATAAATGTGTCAGGGCCAAATAAAGCTTTAGGTCAAGAGCCAGAGATTGACAGGCTTCAGTTGAGGAAAGGAGGGGGCTAAACACTCCTGGCTCTCAAAACCCTCCCCCTCTAATTGCTTCTGCTTCAGCTGATAATGAAGACAGGAATAAGATTCTTCTGGTAAGTTTCTGTTATGGCTGAAACCCCAATAATGTTCCTTTTCTTTAATTTATATTCCTCTCAGGTCAGTTAGAGGAGATATAGCAGCTAGCTATCTAACTGTTGAGGACAGAGAAGATCTTCTTAAACTGGCAGCCAACAGGATTCAAACTAGATGTTCAGACTGAGTTGTGAGTATCTTTCCCAAATAATTATCAGGCACAGATTTGAAGATAAAGGTTATATTAAGTAATAACAAGGAAAACTAAAAAGGGTAAATGAGGGTTTTAGGATAATGAGAGGAAACCCTGAACTGCTAAGTAGATGCTGCCCTTCCCCCTCCTCACAAGAGGGGATGAAGCACTTAACTGAAAATGGTTCTCTTGTTATTGATAAATATCTTACTCTCTAATCACTAAGTAATTATATAATTATATTAATGAAAAATAGTAATAACAAACAGGCTAACCCTATGAGTAGAAACCACTGGCTTATGCTACAATGGCCACCTCAGGAGAACCCCCAAGTCAGGAATAGCAAGCAGAGTGTCTGCTCACATCCACTCCCACAAATTAACTGTCTCCAACCCTTCTCAACTGCCCCCTCACCCAAAGTTCTCCAGGGGGTCCCCTGAAATTCTGGGTGAGGCTATCCCTGTACCTTTGCAGGGATTCCATGCTTTGCATCTGCACACAACAACATTTACCATTTGACAAATGTTTAACATTGATCATCTGAGGGATGGATGAGGGATGGATGGAAGGGAGCTGGGTGCAAATCTACCCCTGCCACAGGACAAACATCTCAGCAGTGATGACCTGCATCTTCATGTGGGAAGCCCAGGATTTAAAAAGGGGGAGGAGTAGGCAGCTGGATTGCTCAGTGGATTGAGAGCCAGGCCTAGAGATGGAGGCCCTAGGTTCAAATATGACCTCAGACACTTCCTAGCTGTGTGACCCTAGGCAAGTCACTTGACCCCCACTGCCCAGCCCTTACCACTCTTCTGCCTTGGAGCCAATACACAGTATTGACTCCAAGATGGAAGGTAAGGGTTTAAATAAAAAAATAAAAATAAAAAGGGGGAGGAACACATTGGAAGTCAGATCAGCCAATAAATATTCAAGTGCCTCCTCTGGGGTAGTCATTATGTGCTTCACTCAGGATACAAAGAGAAGCAAAAAACATTCCCTGTCCTTGAGAAGCTCATAATCGAATGTGGAGTCATCCTGGTGCAGATGTGCCTAAGTTCAGAGAAATCTGAAAGAGATTGCAGAAAGATGGCATTGGGGATGCCACTGAAGACTGGACAAATCAACTTAGATAACCCGCTTTCATCCTCTAGCATTTATTTAGTATTGGAGATAGGCTTGGCACTGGGCTAGCATTAGTATCTGGGGATATGTATGCAACAAATGAAATCATTCCTAGCCACTAGGAGCTTGTAGCCTATGGCAAGGGGGAGAGAAACAAGGACATACACTGTATAAGTATATTACAGAGGGAAATGAGCATTTATTAAGTGCCTACTATGAGCCAGGTAAGCATTTTGCAAATATTTTATTGTCATAATAACTCTATGAGATAAATACTATTATTAACTCCAATGTACATTGACCCTAACATAGTGATGCCATTTTGGTCCTCTTTGAGTACAATGGACAGCTATCATTATTAACCCCCTATTACAGTGAGGAAACTGATGTCAGCAGAGGTTAGATGACTTGCTCAGAATCACATAGCAAATATCTGAGGTTGGATCTGAACTCTGGTGCTTTTATTTCCAGGTCCTAATTACCTATATCCAGAAAGAATATTACTACTACTACTACTACTACTACTACTACTACTACTACTACTACTACTACTACTACTACTACTACTACTACTACTACTACTACTACTACTACTACTACTACTACTATTACTACTACTACTACTACTATCACGATTACAACTAGTACCATCACTACTATTACCACTACCACTACTACTACTATTATCATTACCATTACTGCCATTACTATTCTTCCTTCCCCTCCTCCTACCATCACTACTACCACTACTACTACTATTTCCAACTACTCTCACTCCCACTACTACTACTCCCACTCCCACTACTACTACTACTACTACTACTACTACTACTACTACTACTACTACTACTACTACTACTACTACTACTACTACTACTACTACTACTACTACTACTACTACTACTAGTAATTAATATTTAGATAGAACTTGGCTTATGTAATCTTATTTGATCCTCACAAGAGTGCTGTGAAAATTTACTTTTTATTTACTACATTAATTTTTATCTAAGGGTCTGGATTAGAGGGGAAATTTGGGTATTCCTGTGTCTGGGTTCTGGGTCAGAAATTGTTTTTTGCATTTTCTTTGTCCTTAGGCATCTCAGTGAATTGTATTCCCTTTGAACAGAATTTGATTAATAGAAGAATGACACAAGAATTCTTTTCCTGCCTATGCAACTCTCATTACATGGGGATGGGGAGGAAAGGATAACTATATAACAATTAGGAATCTATTGGGATATTCAAAGGAGGGGCTAAATAATGAGCTCCTAAAACTCTATAGATATGCCTAAGGGGCATTCAGGGTCTTAGGTCATCACTTATCTAACAATCTATTAGTTATATTGCTGGCCTAATCAATAAATTGATATTCTTATCCAAAATTATCCAAAATGTTATTCCTATTTTACAGATGAGGAAAGTAAGGCACAGCAAATAGGTATCTGAGCAATCTTTGAATTCAGTTATTCCTGACTCCAAGTCTAGAATCCTATTCACTAATAAATCCAAAGTAGTTAAATTCAAAGTAGTTTGAGAAAGAAGTTACCAATAGTTGCAGCAAATAGGTATAGTTTTATAAAGAAAGTAGCATCTGACCCACTTCTTGAAAGAAGAGGCAGATTTTATGAGGTGGAGTTGAAGAATATGTTTCAGGCACAGGAGGACAGCTAGGTACAGAGATAGGAAGACAGAGTATCATGTGAAGGACAGAAAGAAAGCCATTTTTCCTGGATGGCAAAATTTGAATAACTGAGCTGAGAAGGACTTTAAAAGCCAAATTGTTGAGCTTGCACTTGATTCTAGAGACAACGTTTAGGCCAAGACTACACAGACAAGTGTGAAAGGAAGGACTGAAAATTGGCAACTTAATTTAGGCAGAATAACTTTCCCAACTTTGGGACTTTATACCTGACTCCTACACCTTTGACCTCTTTTTCCTCCTGTTCCCACTTTTCAATATTCTTTTGTGCAACATACTCCCCTTCTTTGATTGTAAGTTCCTTAAGGGCAGGAAATGTCCTTTTGTATTTGTATCCCCACTTTAGCACAGTGCCTGTCACATTTTATTTTTTTAGTCTTGTTGAACTCTTCATGACCCCATTTGGGGTTTTATTGACAAAAATACTGGAGTGGTTTTCCATTTCCTGCTTTGGTTCATTTTACAGTTGAGGAAACTAAGACAAACAGGATTAAGTGACTTGCCCAGAGTCATACAGCCAATATCCAAGGCTACATTAGAACTCAGTTCTTCGTGACTCCAGGCTTTGCCATCTATCTACTGTGCCACCTACCTTCCTTCCCAGTCACATAAAGGGCATTTAATAAATATTTATAGTATTGACTATTTAATTCAAGCAAATATATACTTAAACATATAACAAATACACACATATATATATATATATATGCATCTCTCTCTCTCTGTATATATATATATATATATATACACCCACACATTAGGATCCTATATTATCAGATTGCTGCATAGTCCAAATTAAGCAGATAATTGCTATTCTTCCCTTTATTTTGGATTAGGTAGACCCAAACTTCAACCAAGTCCAATGAAATGGCACAACTGCTGCCATTCTTATCCCACAGGAAGTGGGGCAGGTTTAATTTTAAATTCTCTGTGCCCCCACATCCCTTCAACTCTTTAATTTGCATTGTAAGGGCTCAGTTGGAATGAAAACCGCATCTGTCTTAGGAGAAATTTCTCTAGATGGACTGTTGACTTACAAACTCAAATTCTGACACTGAAAAGAGCAACAGTATTCTTCTCTGCCTTGGCAGACATCTGTCACATGTGGAAGTCATTGTCTCAAGAACACTGAAGCAGGAGGTGAGTTGATCAGACTCAAATTACTCAAGAAGTTCATTCATTTTGTTCAGTAATTAAATAGAAGCTGTTCAGAAATATGATTATAGATTGGTCCATCAAAGCAAATTAAATCTTTGAAGAGTAATGGTCTAATTAGCTCTAAAATTGTGCCATAAAAAAACCAACAAGTCCTATTGTCTAGAACAAGCAAACTCCAGCAGTAGCAGGGTATGCCTTTGTAAAATACCCTAGAAATGATGCAGAAGAAAGATAATTCTGGAAGCAGAGAGAAATAATGACTTTAGGGGGAGATATTTATTTATCTATCCATCAAAATTAACTTGGCTGGTTATCTTTAATTTCTTTAATGTTTTACTTCACTGGTTTTATTTCATTAAAGAAAGTTTGTCTACAGATAATCAATACTAAAATGCCTTTTCTTTGTTTTCCTGGTTGGGCCTAAAGCTTAATAATTTGGACCTACGATAATTGTCTCATTGGTCCCTAACATACACCCTCTCTTCCAGTCAGTTCAGTCTCTTCTTTATCTCTTAAATATGCCATTCTCTTTTTTTTAAACTCTTACTTTCTGTTTTAATAACAACTCTAAGACAGAAGGGCAAGGGCTAGGCAAACAGAGTTAAATGACTTGCCTGGGGCCACACAGCTAGGAAGTTTCTGAAGTTTCTGAGTTTCAGATTTGAACCAAAAGTCTTCCAACTCTAGGCCTGGTACCTTATCCAATGAAGTGCTTAGCTGTCCCTTGAATATACCATTCTTGCTCGTTATTGACTCCAAGCTTTTGTGTGTGCTGTTTCTCTCCAGTGACCTTTAATTGCACTCATCCCTCTAGACATGGAATTATTGGTGGAGAAGGTTCAATTCTATGGAGAAGGATTCCATTTCTATTTCTCTTACTTATCTGTCTTCTGCATTGGATTATGTTTCTATTTCTACCCTCTTTGGATGGGCATCCCTCACATCCTTTTTATGTCTCAATTTTACACCTCTCTGACCTTCCACTGTGCCCTTTGAAACTCTCATTCCATCATCAACAAGCTTCCTTTCATATTAGATCTGTGCACTCCCTTTGGAAATAGCTGTCCATAGTACCCATTTTTATTTCCTGTGCACCTGTTGTGTCTCCTAAACGGAATATAAGTTATTTGAACAAAGGGATGATTTTATATTTGTCTTTATAGCACCTGGAAGGACTTCATAAATGTTTGTGGAATTGAATTGAATTGAAAAACTCTCACTTCAGCTTTCTTCTCTTCTGACTTTATACTCTCTTCTCTGACAATCTTATTCACTCCTGTGGCTTTGGTTATCATCTCAGTGCAGATGACCCAAATACAAATATTTATCCTTAATCTCTCCTCTGATTTCCACCCTTATATTTCTAACTCTATTTCTAACATCTTCTTGCTAGCACCAGAAACTCAACAGGGACAAAAATTGATGTAATCATTTTTACTCCACCCCAATTCAGACTGGAGATTCAAAATTAACTTAGGTTTTTATCTTTCCATTCCTCCCACATTCTAAGTAGTCCTCAGATTCTATTCATTATATTTTTAAAATATCTCTTGCATCTTCTCCTTCATCTTCACTAATACAGGCATCACCTTAGTTCAGTGCCTTATTCCCTTCTTTGATATTATAATAATCTCCTAACTGATATCCTCAGTGCTAGTCTCTCTCTTTTACAATTCAAGGCAAGGGGGTTGGTTTATCTGGGGGTATCACAACCTTATCAGAGAAATTTGATACAAAGGGTTTTTTTTTTCAAATTCAATGATTTCCCCTCTTCTCCCAATTGCATTAATTTTGTTTGTGCAGAAGTTTTTCAGTTTCAAGTAATCAAAGATATCTATTTTATAGATATAGGTAATTCCCTCCATCCCTTGTTTGATTAAGAATATAACTCCCACTTGAAAATATGAGGGGTTTGCTTCTCTTCTATTTTATTTTGGTAATATTATGATTGTGTTAAAATTGTATCTTAGTCTGGTTCCCTTGACTACTCTAATCCCTTCTAGTCATTATAGTAAGTAAATTTATAAGTAGCCAGTATAAGAGAAACCTTGGTGGCACAATGGATAGAGAGTTGGAAACCTGGAGTCAGGAAGACATCTTCATGAATTCAAATCTGGCCTCAGACATTTTCTAGCTAGGACCCTGGGCAATTCACTTAACCCAGTTTGCCTCAGTTTCCTCATCTGTAAAATGAGTTGGAGAAGACAAGGCAAACCATTCCAGTATCTTCCTCAAGAAAACCCTAAAGGGTGTAACCAAGAGTTGGAAATAATTGAATATCCCTAAAGGGAGTCACCAAGAGTTGGAAATGATTGCATATCATCAGCCAGTATAAAGTAGCAATAACTGGAAGTAAAATTGAAAGGGTGAAACTGGAAGCCATGTATAAACTGTCTCAAAGATCAGAGGAGAATAATACAAACTGTTTCATATGTTAACCAAAAATCATTTCCTGGTAATATGTGTTTAATCAGGGGAAGGCTTCAGGCTTTGTTGATTTGGTTGTTCCGCAGGTAAATGTCAGAAGAATTCGGCCAGTAGAATACAAAATGGGACTGATAACATTGTGATGATATTGATATGTAAACTTTATAGTTTTATCAACAACTTTGAGATGATTTAGATATGTAAATGAACTAACCTCTAGGTGGCACAGACAAGAATTAGTCTTCCCCCTGACAAAAAGTCCTATAAAAAATGAATTAAACTCCTTCTCCACCATCCCCAGCACTCTTCCATCTCCAAGAGCTCCCAACCCTATAGCTACATGAGTGGTATTCTCTGCCTCTCTCCCTCCTCCTTCTCTTGTTCATCACTGCCTGCTTCCCTCATAGCCCTGTTTCCCACCCCCACCCCTGCCTCACATCTTCTATGCCTTATTCTATGCCTTTTACCCTCACATCTTCTATGCCTTATTAAAGTGTGGTTGACACCTCATTTCCCATTGCCTTCATGGTCTTTCCCAGTGAGTACCCAAAGA
The DNA here is from genome assembly GCF_016433145.1 of Gracilinanus agilis. Lineage (NCBI taxonomy): Eukaryota > Metazoa > Chordata > Mammalia > Didelphimorphia > Didelphidae > Gracilinanus > Gracilinanus agilis. The sequence continues at coordinate 218,270,369 of NC_058130.1, forward strand.
ATTGGGCATGCCTGCCCCATTTCATAATCTCATGAATTAATTATCAATTCAATGGTCTTCAAAATCAAGGTCACATATTCATTTAAAATGTATCATAGAATATAGTGTGTGTTGTTCCAAGCCTACTTTCTGCCAAACTGCTTTCCAGTTTTCTCAGCAGGTTTTCATCAAATAGGAAGTTCTTTCCAAGGAATTTATGTTTTCTGGTTGTTCAAACACTGGGTTATTGAGTTCCATTGTTTTTATTCTCCTTGTCTGGTCTATTATGTTCATCCACATTTCTATTTTTTAAACAATACCAGATGATTTTTGATGACCACTGCTTTATACTGTAGTTTGAAGTTTGAAAATTCTGTTCTCCCTTCATCGCTACCTGTTTTTTTAAAAATAATTTCTCTTGAAATTCTAGATCTTTTATTTTTTCCAAGTGAATTTTATTAAGTTCTCTAAAGTATCCCTTTGATAATTTGGTAAATATAGCATTAAAACTATAAATTAACTTTGGCAGCATTGTCATTTTTATCATAGGAGCTCTGAATTTTCTTCCAGGTATTTAAGCTGTTCTTTTAAAGAACACTTTGTAATTGAATCTATGAAAGTCTCTTCTGTACTTTGGTGGCTTGATCTCCTACTATTTTGTGCATTTTTGAGTTTTTTGGAAGGATATTTCCCTTTCTTTTATACTTTCTTGGATTTTGTTATTATGATGTTGAAATACAGTTAATTTGGGGGGATTGAGTTTGGAGCCTGAAATTTTACTGAAGCTATTAATTGTCTCAATCATCTTTGCTGATTCCCTAGGATTTTCTAAGTTAAAAAAAATCATATCATCAGCAAATAAGGAGAGTTTTATCTCCTCTTTACTCATCTTTGATTTTTTTGTCTTATTGATAAACATTTGATTAACATTTCTAGAACTATATGTATAAGTATGGTGGGTAGAGTGGGTATCCTTGTTTGGTCTTATATTTATTAGAGAAATTTCTAGTGTATCCTTATTGCATATAATATTCCTTTTGGTCTTAGATAAAATTTTTATGATATTATAGCAGGTCCCTTCATACTTATAGCTTCTAGAGTTTTAAACAAAAATGAATGTTGTCTGTTTTAAAGATTTTCTTTCAGAATCCATTGAGATAATTGAGATTTTTTTGGATGTTTTTATTTTTAACATAATTAGTTATGCTAATTATTTTCCTATGTTGAGTCATCGTTTTATCCCTAGTATAAATCTAACTTTGTCATGATGAATGACTTATTGGCTAAATTGTTGTAGTCTGTTTGATAGGATTTTAAACAATTTAATAAGAATTATTAAGAGGAAGATAAGGGGATAAACTTAAGAGAGATTATAAATATTGAATTTTCCCTCAAAATTTTTCCTAATTCCACCATTAAGAACCATACTTTTGGGAAAAGACATTATTTCTCTAAGAAAACCAGTACTTCTAGGAAGAGTGACACATTCACATATTCTCATCCATTAATACCTTGGCCATATTCATTCATCAAATGAGCTAGTCATCATTTTGGAAAGCAAAGTGTTTGGACAGAGGAAATGGGACACAGATCATACACATTTTCATAAACACATGAAGAATGAGTAATCCAGAACATTGAGGAATTGCTGAAAGAGAAAAGGCCAAGGTGGAGTACCATAGTAGTTAGAAATAAAGCATGAAGAATAGGTTACCTAAAGAATGGGAGCTGAAAGGGGTCAGAAAAATGCAGGAAGCAAAGTCTGAAGGCCACCAAAGATATCCTTGGCCTGCTTCACAATTTCAGCCTAGGCAGGGGCTGCCAACACTGCTCCATTCCAACTAGGCTTAGGGAGTGATTGTGTACACATGCCTGTCCCACTTCTAAATGTCACTGTTCTGCCAAAGGAAGATACAGATCAGGCCTTTGCTTGAGCTCTGGAAGTAGGACAGCTTGACACAGTGTCTGCCTTCCAGAGAGGAAAGTGGCCTGCTAAGGTCCCCAGAGCCCAGGAAGGGCAGACAACTGCCAGGGCCACTTCCATTGCAGAAGTATTTCTCCTGGGCTTTAGGGGCCTGAAGGAGACAAACTGCTGACCAGTGCATATTTTATGGTCAATCAGACTCTGAGGAAGAACTAACCCTTATCGACCTGGTCTAAAAAAACTCAACAATGCAAATGTGACAAGAGCCAGGCATTTCATGAAACCAGCTAGGGAGTTTGCAGATTTGTAGAGGTAGCTCCTTAAATGTTACAAAACCAAGTAAAAATCAAAGTGAAGATAGAAGGGGTGGAGGAGAGGAGAAGAAGAGTACTAAAATGTGCAAAATAGAAACTGGATCCAAAACAGAGGGTTCTTTGCAGTGATACTTCCATAAATTCTGGATCCCAAGGAAAAATATGGAAAAGAGTGATCTTGGTTTTTGAAAATATCATCAGCCCAAAGGGCAGTGAGGTGGTACAATGGATAGACCTGGAGTCAGGAAGACCTAGGTTCAAATCTGGCCACAGACACTTTCTAGCTATGTGGCCCTGGGCAAGTCACTTAACCTCATTTTGCCTAACCCTTGTCCTTCTGACTTAGAGTTGTTACTGACAAAAAGTAAGGGCTTTTTAAAAAAAATGAAACAATACCAGTTGTTCTGCAAAACTGGTACTACTTGGGTAATATTAATATCTATAGAGACAGAAAAAAGGAAGAAGAAAGGTCTCTATAGAGACAAAAATAATGTCAAGCATTGGTGGAAACTTTCCCCCTTCCTTTGATGAGTAGGAGTCTTCCAACTCCAAAGAGTTTTAGGTTGCCATACCCCATCTCCTCCACTTTTTCCAAAAAGAAGAGTCATGTGACTAGTTCAAATCCTAATAAACTGATGAGCCAATTTTGACAAGATGGCCCCTCCAAATTGAGAGAACTTAGCTATAGTGACTTTTGGATACATGTAGTATTTGATGGTTTTTGAATGGAAAGAAATGGACTGTTGTTGGCAGGCCTTGACTGGGACAAAGTTTTGAAGAAGTGTGAGTGAATGTGGCCCAAGGCTCACAGGGATCACATGAACCAGACTCATTCTTAGGTCTATTCTGAAACTCTCTTTGTCTCATTTTATCCCTTTCCATAGTTTACTGGGAAATCACCCAATATAGCTTACATATAGCTTGTGTCTGAGTTTCTACAGATGTGGGTAACAAGGTCCCAAGCTCCCATATAAGCACTCAAGGTAACAAATGGTGCTAGGTACAGGAAAGCCTTTATTTTGCTCCACAGAAATTGCATTTAACACTATACACTCATAGAAGTCTATAAACAAATGTAGAAAATACATAAAGGGACTCACAATAGACTATGAACAATCAATACAATTCTCTTCCCTCTTTGGTGGGTCTTGCTTTTCCATAAGGTCTTAAAGTCCTACAGACTTAGCTATTCCATGGTTTTATTATTTTCAGAAGGGAACTAAATTTGGAGTTGCCAACAGAGCAATATCCTAACATTCTAGAGACTTCCCAAAATTTGTTGGCTCATTTTTATCTCAGTAAAAACAGTGGTTCCTCCCAATAGAGTTCACTTGCCTAAAGGTATGAGTCAACCACTTCATTTTGGGGGAACAATCCCAGTAGCTGAAACCCATCCTTAAAAAGGAGTCATTCCAATTTCCTGCTCAAATCACCGAGGCTACTATATGGAGAGCTGTCTTTTGCCATCTTATAAGGTGCCAATAGGCAAGTTCATCCCATCAAAAAAACAAGTTTCCCTTCCTGATAAGCTCATTGAATTGATCAAGGAACTACCATGATCAAATATTTATAGGAAGCTGGGTTACAGGGCTAGATTGTCCAAGAGTATGTGTTGGGGGTGGGTTGCTGCAACTTCCTAACAGAGAAGAGATGGACTCAGGGTAAAGATTGAGATGTATTTTTTGGACACATCCTATGCTAGAACTTGTTTTGTTTGAAATTGCATATTTATTACCAAGGTTTTCTTCCCCTTTCTTTTCTTTATCTCAATAAGGAGAGAAAATAGATTTTGTTCATTCCTTTTAAAGAATTAATTTTCAATAAAAGGCTGTGTTATGTCATTGGCAGCTGCCAAAGGACTTTGGAATTGGCCCTTCTCATGGGTTCTTATACAAACATGGGACTTAAGTAGCCCTGAAAAACATAGCCAAGCAAGGGAAAATTCCTTTTTCAACTTTACTAGCTTTAAAGCTATGTTATGAATTCAAAAGATGAGCCATCCTGGTTTTTGACAGTTTTCTGGCAGCTGGAGATCCTCCAAGAACAGCTGGAAGGGACCTGTTACTTGTGTTACATCTGTCTGCCTTTGAGGTATAGGGGGAAAATGAGTCTGGCCTCTGCTCACCTGCTATCTCTGGCAGCTTGGCCTGTTTTACAAAGGAACTAGAATGAAGAGTACTAAGGCCAAGAAAATGGGAATGATTCCTGAGTTTGCTCAGGGGTGCAGCAAATATTCTCCCCTTGAAACACCTGCTCCTGCAGAAAAGGTCCCCTGTGGTTTTATGTGGCTCTTATCCGGGGCTCAAAAGTAACACATGCTTTTTTCTTTAAATGCCCTGTGAGGATAAGATGGCTTATCTACAAAGAATTACTTTACCCCATATAGATCTTCCCACACCCTGAACCTGATGGAAAATACATGTGAACACACACACGTGCACACACAATACAACAGAATCATTTCTGGTGGGGGTCCTAAACCCAGAAGCAAAAATTGGATGGATAACTGGAAAGCTCATCACCAGCGTGTAACTGAGGACCAGTACCCAAAAGAATTTGATTTATTCATGTTGATTATGGGAATTTTGCAGTGAGCTGAGAGAGGAATGGATGGATGGATCAGACTGGAAATGAAAACCAAACACATTTGAAATTATGAAAAGGGGAGGGGCGGGGGGGAGAAGAAACCCCTGCAAATCGTTCTCTTTCATTCAGAGCCAGAGGATCTGATTTGGTATCCTTGGCAACGCAGTTGGAGCAAAATAAGTCCTTCTGACAGTCTTGTGCCATAATGAAAGGACAATGCTTAACGTACAAGAGTTGATAGAAAGACCGACACTGGCTTTATCTCATTCCATCTGGCTTCTCTCTCCCACAACTCCTTATTGACAAAGTCTATTCATTTCTATTAATTTGGGAAATGGGAAATGGAAAGAAAAATATGCATCACTTAGGTGTGTACACTGGATACAAGGTGAATAAAACAAAACAAAACTGAATGGTAATGCTAATATGATTTCTACAGTCATACTCAACTAGTTCTTAGCCCTGGTCTCCTATTCTCTCTCTCTGTCTCTCTCTCTCTCTCTCTCTGTCTCTCTCTCTGTCTCTCTCTTTCTCTCTCTCTCTCTGTCTCTCTCTGTCTCTCTCTTTTTCTCTCTCTCTCTCTCAACCCCACCTTCTGTCTTAGAGTCACTACTGTGTATCGGCTCCAAGGCAGAAGCATGGCAAGGGTAGGCAATGGGGGTCAAGTGACTTGCCCAGGGTCACACAGCTAAGAAGTGTCTGAGGCCGGATTTGAACCCAGGACCTCCTGTCTCTAGGTCTGGTTCTCAATCCATTGAGC
>NC_058130.1:218278800-218288848 GCF_016433145.1 Gracilinanus agilis
TTCATTCTCTCTCTCTCTCTCTCTCTCTCTCTCTCTCTCTCTCTCTCTCTCTCTCTCTCTCTCTCTCTCTCTCTCTCTCTCTCTCTCTCCCCCTCCCCCTCTGTCTCTGTCTCTCTTTCTCACCTTGCCCCCATATAATCAAATTAACAAGTAGGTTAGAAAACCCAGTACACATAATCAAGTTTCCTTTTGTTATATAAACAGGTAGGAAATAAAAGAGCTGGCCTGGAAGCTAGGCACATCAGGATTCAGGTCCCACCTCTGACATACTAGTTTTGAGACCCTGGACAAGTATTCTAGGCATTCCTCAGGACTATGAGTTAGAGAATAGAAGCAGATCTTCTTTGGTAAACGGAGTCTTCTCATCCAGGAATTCCCTTTCCCAATGAAATCATAGGTTCAGTTCCTATATCTTTTGGATGCTAAATAGAAAAGGTGAAATGGAAAGAAGATGATTTATCATTACAAGTTTACAATTAGGATCCTGGATGCAGAGCTGAAAGATCTCTCAGAGGCCATCCTCTCCAATCTCCTCATGGGACAGATGAGGAAATTGAATCCCTAAGAGGTTAAGTGGTTCGCCCTAGGTGTACACAAGTTTAACTAATTGTCAGAGGAAAGAATCCAATGATTGGGGAGGGGGCGAGCATTTCTTAAATGCTAATTAGGCATGTTTCTATCTGCATTTGGACCTAGTTTTCATTTAATAAATAATTCCTCCACCCCACCATTCATTTAATTCTCTCTTTTGACAATTAATACTATTCTTCTCTTTATTTCCTCCTTTAATTTTTCTCTAGTGTAAGCAATACATGTCTTGTTTCACAACATGACAAACATGGAAATATCAATTATATGATAATTTATATACAACCCATATCATATTACCTCCTTCTTGAGGAGAGGAAGGGAGAATGAAAAAAAAGAGTGATATAGATTTTTGGACAAAGCTAATATAAGAATTTGTTTCTCCTGGGTAAGCATATTTATTATAATTTATTATATAATTATAACAAATCATATATATTACATATTATATTCTTATATATTTTTAAAATTGTAATTAAAAAAGTGCTAAGTGTCCACTAGGGCAGCGAGGTAGAGCAATGGATAGAGTGCCAGGCCTGGAGTCAGGAAGATGAGTCTTCCTGAATTCAAATCTGACCTTAGACATTTACAAGCTGTGTGATCCTGGGCAAGTCATTTAACCTTCATTACCTAGGTCTGACTGCTCTTCTGTACTAATACTATTGATTCTAAGATGGAAGGTAAAGGTTTAAAAAAGAAAGAGTGAAGCATATACTCTTGACTGACTTTTAGCAGCCAAATAGGTAATAACTGTTTTACTCATCAAGGATTCTGGGTTCCAGAGCATAATTCCAAAGATGAGTGGATTAATTTCCCAACAGACTGGAGGAATGGATTCTAGAGTTATGTGAGGATTTCTAGTGCCAGGAATTCTGGTAAATGTGTGGAGACTCCTTGTAGTGATAATGAAATGACTTGACAAGAGAACATAAAGGTAAAGTGTGTCCTAATACGAACCCAAGTTCTCTGACTCCAGAGTTGGTTCATTAAACACATTGCCTCCATATCCCTATCCATGTAATTATTTTTGAAACCCTTACCTTCTGTCTTAGAATCAATACTATGTATACAGAAGAATGGCAAGGGCTAGGCAATGGGGGTTATGTGACTTGCCCAGGGTCACACAGCTAGGAAGTGTCTGATGTTAGATTTGAACACAGGACCTCCTATCTCTGGGCCTGGCTCTCAATCCACTGAGCTACCCAGCTGCTCCTATGTAATTTTTTTTTAACCCTTACCTTCTGCCTTAGAATTGGTACTAAGTATAGATTCCAAGGCAGAAGAAAAGCAGTAGGGTCTAGGCAATTTGGGATCAAGTGGTCTGAAGTCAAATTTGAACCCAAAACCTCCTATCTCCAGGACTCATTCTTTATCTGCCGAGTCACCTAGCTGCCTCTCCTCCATCCTGTAATTAAAAAAAAAAGTTAATATTATAACCAAAACCCTACTACTGCATCAAGAAACCTTGATATAGTACCTTTTGTTCATTATCTCATTTTTAACACCGCTTTCAAAAAGCTAATTGCCCCCACAATATTGTTTTACCTAATGTTGTGTTTTCATGGAACCGATTAATGATGTTAGGTAGGGTGTGCCTCAAGAAAGTATGTGATCAGAATAATTTTGTTTTAAAATTTAATTTTCTCAGTATTGATTTTTCCCAAAAAACTATTTAAACAATTACTGCTCTAGTAATTCTGTTTTAAAAGAAGTTAGAAAAAGCTATGCAATTTTGAAAGTGAATTTTATAGTAGTTGAAACAAACTCAAGATACAAAATATGGCTATCTCTTCTGTTTAATCGATGGAATCGTAATCATAGTAAGGGCCAACTCAGTATTCACTCAGTATTTACTGCATACCCTGAATTATGCTAGAAATTGTCAGAGATGCCAAAGAAAAAAAAAGAACTGACCTTTGCCCTTGAAGATTCACAGAATTTAGAGTTGGAAAGGACCTTAGCAGCCATCTAGTTTGAGTCATACCAATAACATACCCTATAGTTTATCCATTAAATTGTCATCCAATCACTACCTGAAAACTTCCAATGAAGGGGAACCTATTACTTTCAAGGCAATCTATTCTATTTATGGACAGCTCTTGTAATTTGGACAGCTGTGCAGAGTGGTGGGTAGAGCACCCAGCTTGATGTCAAGAACCTTTGTGAGTTCAAATCTGGCCTCGGTCATTTACTAGCTGTGTGATTCTGGGTAAGTTGCTTAACCTCATTTGCCTCAATTTCCTCTTGTAGAAAATGAGCTAGAAAAGAAAATGGCAAACCACTCTGGTGTCTTTGCCAAGAAAATGCCAAATGGGGTCACAGAGAGTTGGATATGTCTGGAACAACTGAACAACTAATAGTTTACGATCTTGTTAGATTCATGATTTTGATGAAATGAATAGAGAACATTTCTAAAGCAATAGGCAAATACACTTACTCTATGTATAAGTACTGAGGAATTAAGAATGAAGGAAAGTTTAGGGTGGTCCATGATAATCAGAGAAGTCTCCATAGAAGAGGTAAGTTTAAATGGGACCTTGAAGGGTACACCACAGGAATAATCATTCCATTCTGATGCTAAGTTCTTCATGGTTCAAGTAGTTTCTCTGTTTTTAAAAAGCTACCAGTTAGTACTGTTTAAGAACCAAGAGAATGAAACGTCCAGATTCCTTCATTTTTAGCCAGCAGAGCTAGTAAAAGAGGCCAGAGTGTCCTGCCCTACCTACCTTCCCCTCCCACCTTAAGATTCATCACAGGCTGCCAACCAAGGATGCCTTTTCTCTAAGTGAATGAATCTCTGCAAAACAGCAAATAAAAACACGGAAGCTTAATTTTTCAATTCTTCTCCAGTGCAATCCAGACAATTCTTGCTTTATTTTATCTCTTGGAAAATTGAAAGGTTGCATTGTGAAATGGACAGGGAGGCTGGCTTTGAATCAGGCCAATGCAGGTTCAAGTCCCTTCTCTGAAGCAAACTGGCAGTGTAATCCAAAGCAAGCCCCTTACCTTCTCAGTGCCCTCGGTAGCTCTTCAAGTCAAGAAAAGTGAAATGGATTGGCAGAGGGAAATTCTTTACTTACTCTACTAAAATCAAGGGTCCAGAACCTGCCCCCTATTTTCTACCCACTCCAATTAAAAAAAAATTTGGAAAATTTCAAGAGATTTCCCCAAGATAGTGTAAGCTTCAGGGAGCATGCTAGAGCCAGCTCTAAATAACTTGCAGTGGTTGTTAAATTTTCACTATAAGCATTTACAGCTCAGAAATAGGCAACCTTTACAAATCAGAAATTGATTGTTTTGTTGATTTCTAAATTTAAGAAATTGTTAATGTTAAAATGTTCAACTTAAAATTATATTTGTGTACATTGTTTTCCTTAGAGAACCTGGATGTTAAACATTTAGTAGCACATCCCTGTATTGATCTATAAAACGTGGCTTGAGCATAGCAAGAGACCACTGGAAATCTCAGGGAATGAGGTCATCACCAAAGTGGTAACTGGAGGCTAACAACCGCAACAACCACAAAAAGCATTTAAATTGTGTTTTAAGATTTGCAAAGAGCTTTACAATCCATTATCTCATTTAAGCCTCACTATGTCCTAGACCCTAATGAACAAACCTAGAATGGAGTGAAGCATGGCTTTGTGTCTGCTCCCATGCTTTTTAGAATGACGTTTTTAGAGATTTTGTTAGACTCCTTGAAAGAGGACGAAAGAGGCATCAAGGTCAGGTTCCACACTGATGGTAAATTATTTAATTTGAAAAGGCTGCAAGCCAAGACTAAAGTGGAGGGACAATTGGTGCACAACTTTCCTTTCACAGTGCACTCAATACAATCCCTGAGATGGCTATGCAACAGAGTATTGATTGATTCTCTTCCACTTATGCTAATTTTAGCCTTACAACATGACATGAAGAAAACAAAGGTTCTCTACCATCCAGTATTGTGCCATCCATACGTGGAACCATCATTTATAGCAAATAGAGAAATTTTGATGCTGTGGGTAAGTTCTCTTGAAATGGCAGTATGCTCTCCAGGGATGTCCACATTGATGAGGTTTATGCCTGCAATTCCAGAGCCAATTCAATTTTTGGGAGGCTCCGAAGAAAAATGTGGAAGAGAAAAGGTATTAGGCTGCCTATCAAATAGAAGGTCTCCAGAGCCGTTGTTGCATGCCTGTAAAACCTGGACTGTCTACAGTGTGCCATGCCAGGAAATTGAACCACTTCCATTCGAATTGTCTTAGGAAGACTCTGAAGATCACCTGGCAAGAGAAGGTATCCAACACTGAGGCTCTTTTTTGAGCTGAACTGCTAAGTATTCAACCTCTACTGCAGAGAGCACAACTCTGAAAAGGCTGGCCTCATTGTTCTATTGCCAAATCCATGCTTGCCTAAAAGACTATTTTATGGAGAACTCACACAAGGCAAGGAATCACAAGGAGGCCAGAAGAAGTGATACAAAAAAATAATATCAAATTTTCTCTGAAGAACTTTAGATTGTAGGCATGGGAGACACTGGCACAGGACCATCCAGCATGACGTGCCCACATCAAAGAAGGTGTTGAGCTCTATGAGCGAAGCAGAATTGCAGTAGCTCAAAATAAATGTGAGATGTACAAATTTAGAGACATCTTCATCCCAAATGTTCATATGGGCTATTTGTGTCCCACCTGTGGTAGAACCTTCTGAGCTCATATTAGCCACAGTCAGACATATTGTTCATTGACCCTGAAAGGTGATGTCATTTTGGTCCTCTTCCAGCATGAAGGATAATAAGCAATCATGTTAATAATAATAATAATTTGCATAATTATATGTTTTTTCCCCTCATTTCAGTCAGATTTGACTCTTCAGGACTCTATTTCGGTTTTCTTGGCAAAGAAACTAGAATGACTTGCCATTTCCATCTTCAGCTCATTTTCTAAATGAGGAAACTGAGGCAAACAGGGTTAAATGACTTGATATTGTCTCTGTATCACTTCTTCTGGTATATTACCCCTGACCTACTGATGTCATTTTGGTCTTCAGTTCTAAGGACAACAACCACCCAGAGTTCTAACAAAAAGTGATCATTTTGGCCAGTGGTTTGCAATACAAGTTTTACCTTGGGGCCAAATCTTACTAATTCATATTAAATGGAAGAAGGTCATTCTGAATGAATGAGAAGTTTATATTGCACAATGCTTTAGAAGAAGTACTTGTTTAATACTTTTAAGGGCCAGCTAGATGGCTCTGTGAGTAGAGTGCTGGGCCTAGAGGCAGGAAGAGCTGAATTCAAATCTGGCTTCAGACACTAGTTCTATGATTGTAAGCAAGTCATTTAACCTTCATTTGTCTTGTTACTCATCCTTCATTTGCAAAGAGGACCAGTGGTTTGTAGAGTGATGTCTTGATTTGTGTGTGAATTGAATTCAAACAAGACTGAGTTGCTTGAAGTTGTCAATCTCAATCTCTCTTCCAACGTCATTGAAGGCCAGTAGCAGGATAAAAGTCAGGATGACTGGTAATGGCCCAAGATGTAGTGGATGCTTTTTGCATCTTCCATGTCTGACCAAGCTCTAAGGGTTACACAGAGGCCGCTTCAGCCACCTTCATGGCCCATTCTGCTCGGGTATTCTTCATATGCTTGCTCTAGACATCCCCTAAGTCACTGATGAATCTGGGGCCTGAGGGTTACCCTAAAACTGGTTTAGCCCATCTGCTGCTCCCAGGGATGGGGAGAATGGCTGCTGCACATGCTCCAGCTTCTCACAGCCACAGAGGAAAGTCGATTGACAGGGGACCGCCAAAGGCAGATGAGCAGCAAGCCCTCACACCAGAAGTGTTAGTCCTCCCTGAATACCAATCCAGTAGAGAAGGAAATGGCAAACCATTCCAGGATCTTTGCCAAGAAAACCCCATGCACAGTATGATCCATGGGGTCACAATGAATTGGACACGACTGAACGACTAAACAACAACAGTAACTTGAATTAGATTAATAAAGATTTGGAACCTGCTATAATGAATAGATAAAAATGATTTATGAATGAAGTAGCAATTATATATGTAAATGAGTAGAGATAGTTTGTCCTTTTAATTAAAGGTTGGGCATTTCCCTTGAAATAATGTTTACTCTAATCATTTGCTAAGCAAGTCTCTTTCATCCTCGCCCAACCAAACATTCAGTTCAGTCAGTGTCTAAATCAACAGAAATTCTCAATTAGTGGAGTCAGATGTTCAAGGCTTTCCTAGAATTACTTGTAATATACACCATTGCATTATATCCATGAAGAGACAGAATAAGCATAGCACAATGGATTTTATGAAGATTTGAGTTCTAGTTCCAGTTTCAGTTCTAGTTCTGGTTTGTCAGTATCCAGAACAGGAAGGTAGGAAGAAAACAAATGTTTATTTCCTACTATCTGTCAGTCAGCTGATAAACATTTATTAAGTATCTACTATGTGCCAGGCACTGTATCGAGGACATAAATGCCAAAAAAAGGGGTGGGGTGGGGAAGAGAGACCCTGTCCTCAAGGAGCTTCCAATCCAATAGGGAAAGACAAAAGAAAGCTTAAAAGAAAGGGAAAGTGCTCCACTCAGAGGCAGGATGATTCTGGGCTGAGCTCCCTTCTTAAATGGAGGTTTTGGAGTTCCACCCTCTAATCAGAGGAAGAAGAGTGGTGATGAGGTAAAGGACCAAAGCTGATGGCATCTTTCAGCATGGTGAGGTACTCCCAATAATGAGATTCTGAGGTCATGATGGAAAAGCCCAAGAAGATCCAAAGTGGGGCGATAGAAAATGTTATTTCATTTGATCCTCATAACAACCCTGGGAAGTAGATGCTATCAGTATCCCTATTTTACAGTTGGAGAAACTGAGGCTTAGAGCAGTTAAGTAACTTGCCTATAGTCACACAGCTAGCAAGTATCTGGGATCAAATTTGAACTCAGGTCTTTCAGATTCTAGGGCCAGCATTTCATCCACCTAAGAATAAAATCTAGCTTGGACATTAACTAAATTAGAAAGAGGTATCTGGACTATGGCTAATTAATATTTATCTCCTAAATAAGCAGAGGGGAACTTTATATTCACTCTTAGTACCCTTATTTGCCTTTTACTTCTGTGTATTTGTGGTTATCTGTCTTCTCCCCCCTTGTTTGTTTGTTTATTTGTTCTGTTTTGCATTCAGGACTGGTCTGGGACTGGGGAATCTTTAATGTCTTACTCCTAAGGAGGGGAACAGGAGATAAAAGAAGGGCAACGTCCCAGACCTGGGAGCCCAGGGAGGAATCCCAAGTTGTCAGATGGTGACATCAAAGACAGAGAACTTGGCCTTTTATCACAGGCAGTAGAGGAAGGAAACAGCATGAAAAAGAGAGGGAAAGGAATAAGAGAATAGGGAAGGTGAAAGGGCTTCTAATTCAATTCAATATTATTTATTAAGTGTCTACTACTTAAGTCCACCAAGGGGGCAGCTTGGTGAAAGGAGTACCAGGCGTGGAGTCAGGAAGACATCTTTTGGGGTTAAAATCTGACCTCAGTTGCTTGCTAGCTATGTGACTCTGTGCAAATCATTCAACCCTGTTTGCCCTAGTTTCCTCATCTGTAAAATGAGCTGGAGAAGGAAATGGCAGACCACTTCAGTGTCTGCCAAGAAAATCCCAAATGGGATCATGACAAGTCACACATGACCAAAAAAGTGACTTGGCAACAACAAAAGCGAAGCATTTGTGTGAGCCTCGGAGGATGGAAGACAGTAAGATTCACATTTACAAAGGACTTCATGGTTACAAAGCACTTCATATAGTGTATCAAATTTCATCATTACAGTAAGACAGGTAATGGAAATATATATTATCCCCATTTTACTGATAAAGAAATTAAGGACCAGAGAAGTTAACCACCTTGCCCAATGTCACACAGAGAGTAGCAGAGCTGAAATCTGAATCCAATTTACCTTCTGACTATTAACATTCTGGTTTTTCAGCTATACTATATGAGAGAAATTCTGTAGCTAAGAAATAATATTACAGGTGATCAAAGAATAAGAATATTGTTTTAATCCTTTCCCTACTCCTGATTCCTTTATGTACCTTAAATCCTGATCAGCACAGGAAATGAACTGGAACTGGAAAAATGGCACAGACGTTGTTGTTAGGTCTTTGGGTCATGTCCCACTCTTTGTAACCCTATTTGGAGTTTTATTGGAAAGATACTGGAGTGGTTTGCCATTTCCTTCTCCAGTTCATTTTACAAATGAAAAAACAAAGGCAAATAGTTTTTAGTGACTTGCTCAGGATCACACAGCTTGTGTCCAAGGTGGTATTTGAACTCAAATCTTCTTGACTCCAGGTCCAATGCTTTATACACTATGCCACCTATCTGCCCCTTACTATGGATATTCTCCCCTTTTCTCTTCATACTTCTTTAAAAAAATAGTTTCTTACATTAAAATTCCCAGTTATCTTCCACCTTTCCTCCCCTCCATGCACTAGCAAAGGCATCATTTAATAAAAAAACAAAATTTATATATGCAAGTATGTTGGGGGCAGCTCGTGGCTTAGTGGATTGAGAGTCAGGCCTAAAATACGGGTTCAAATATGGCCTCAGACACTTCCTAGCTGTATGACCCTGGGCAAGTCACTTAACCCCCATTGCCTAGCCCTTATCACTCTTCTGCGTTGGAACCAATACATGATTGATTCTAAAATAGAAAGTAATGGTTTTAAAAGAAACAACTATATCTTGCTTGCTTCTGCTTATCAATACTTTCTCTGAAGGTGGACATACACAAGCCATTCTTCAAACAATATTTCTGTTGCTATATATAATGTTCTCTTGATTCTGCTCATTTTACTCTTTATAATTTCATGTAGGTCTTTCCATGTTTTTCTAAAATCAACCTGCATCATCAGTCTTACAGCATGGTAGGATTCCCTCACAATCATATGCCACAACTTGTTTAGCCATCCCCCATCAATGGATAGCGTCCTTCTTTCTTTACCAACACTAGAACATCCTTTCAAGATTCAGTCAGGTTGGAAGAAGAGGTAGTCTGTTGTCAAGAGATCCTGGCTTATGCTTCCAAAGCATAGCTAATCACTTTTGATCCTTGGAGGAAGACAGGTCCAAGGAAAGGAATGCCTTGACAATGAGATAGAGGGGGTGGCTGTTACTGGGTGAGGGCATGAGATATAACATATTGCAGCACAATCATACCATCAGTACACCATAAGGCACAGGGAAGGTAGTATGGAGGTATTCTCCACTTGATTGCTTCACCCTAGTTATGGCTCTATATAAGTGAGGCAAAGTGATTTAACCAAAGCCACATGGCTAGCTAAAGGTAGAGCCAGGACTAAAACCCAGACCCCCTATTATGCTTACTGATGTCTTGTTCTCTCTCTCTCTCTCTCTCTCTCTCTCTCTCTCTCTCTCTCTCTCTCTCTCTCTCTCTCTCTCTCTCTCTCTCT
>NC_058130.1:218291793-218302585 GCF_016433145.1 Gracilinanus agilis
CTTTCTTTCTTTCTTTCTTTCTTTCTTTCTTTCTTTCTTTCTTTCTTTCTTTCTTTCTTTCTTTCCATTATCTTCTGTCTTAGAATTAATACTAAGCATTGGTTCCAAAGCAGAGAGTGGTAAGGAATAGGCAAAGGGGGTTAAGTGACTTGCCCAGGGTCACATAGCTAGGAGGTCAGATTTGAATCCAAGATCTCCCATTTCTAGATCTGGCTTTCTATACTCTGAGCCACTTAGCTGCCCCTATACTTTCTGATTTCTACTATACTGTGTTTTTTCTTGTATAATTCAGAAGAAATGAAAGACTACATTTGAGTCTGTCTAAGTACAGATTTTGTGCTTATTTCTTTGACTATTTTTGACTATTTCTGTGACTCCTTCTGCAGAGACAATGACATAGATAGATAGGCAGGCAGACAGACAGACACACAAAAACATCACATTTGTTAAGACCTTACTATGTGCCAGGTACTCTGAGTATAGTATGGAATGATTGTTTTTTGGATTCAGGGGTTACTGTCCAACAACCTGGATAATTGAGATCAAACCCTCTTGTTTTCCTTAATAACAGTTTTCCTTCTGAATTTTTCTTTTGTTGCCTTGTGCTCCACCTTCCTTTGTTTATATAAACACAACTGCAGTTAGGGATTATTTTTGGAAAATATTTTATTTTTACATTGCTCTCCCCTCTTCCTCCCTCCTCCCACCGATCCTTCATTCTATTCTTGTTGGTAGATGGGCATAACGTGCAAGGTTTTTCATTGTTGGTTTTACGCTAAATTCGTTCTTCAGAAATGTCAGGCACAAGAGAGGTTACTAAGAGTGTGATGAATGTTGCTCTTCATTCTCTTTGTTCTAACATTTTTCTTTTTATATATACACCCATCCTTTCATTTTGCAGCAAACAGAACCTCTGCACCTTGAACTAATTCAATAACCATGACTCAATCGACAACACACACTGGGCTGCCGCCTGTTTCATCTTCCCTATTAAAATCTCCACATTGTGTTTGGCTCATGAAAAAGGGAACCAGTCCAAGTGGCACAAACCTGGACCAAATAGAAGAGTGTTGGAAGTATTGCCAGAGGGCAGATGTCTATCTTGGGGCCCCCTCTGTGTGTCTCTCTCTCTTCCTTCAAAGCTACTAAAGGTCTTACCTCTCACCTATGTCACTTCTGACCTTTTAGAAGCATTTCACTTCCTTTCTAGACTTCTTTTTAATTTTCTGATTCATTATCGACCAGGTGGCTTGGTGCCCTAGCAGGATGGAGGACAATATCAGCTTTCTTCTTGCAAAAGGAAGCTACCATCTTGCTGCTGAGCTACCTTTCATCACATAAGGGTGACGTACCGATTAATGTCAGAAACATGATATGCTGGGAAGGCAAAGAGGATGTCAAGTTTTCATATTTAAGTCCCTAAGATGATAGGATCACAGAGTGAGGACTGGATGGGCCCTTACAGGATATTTAGTCCAACCCTCTCATTTTACAACAGAATCATGAGGTTAAGTGGTCTGATCAAAGTCACATAGACAATAAGAGGCAGGATTTAAACTGAGATTCTCTGACATCAGACCTGATGCTATTTTCTGTGTTCAATCCTGATACTGCAAAATCTACCACTCTTTCCGAACAATAGTAGTAGGATATTAAGGTAGCCCCTTATTTCAACACTAAAGACAAAGATATAATTTACCAATAATTAGTGAAATTATAATTTCAGCCAATTTTTCCACTTACAGAAAGTTTGCTTGCCTTTCTATAATGTTTGATACTTTATTTTTTAAAGCATCTTTTTGTTTTATATATCATCATCATTCCCTGAAGTGCCATTCTTTTTATCTCCCTTTTTTTTAAAAAAAAAAAAAAACCAAAACTGTAAGCAAAGAACTTTGTCTGACAGTGTATTCAACATTTTATACTTAACAGACTTCCCAATTCCAAATTTGGAATGCTCAGTCTTCATTTCTACCTTCTGGGTTCTGTGAGTTATTATTTATCATTTATTAAAGATGTTTCAGCCTAGTTTTATGTGGCTAGTAAATTGTCTAACCCCCAAAGATTATTGTAAAGGTCAGAATGACCTTGGATGCTCTCCAGAAGCCCAGTGGTGGTAAAGAATGTCTAGATTCCACTCAGTGCTTGTTTTGGGTCCAACTCAAAGGTTTTGTTTTGGTTCCCCAAAATAGATTGACTTATCTGCAGATATAAATCTCAGATTTCCCTTATTTTGAAAACTACCTACTGACGGCAGCTAGGTGGCTCATTGGATGGAGAGCCAGGCCTGTGAATAGGAGGTCCTCAGTTCAAATCTAGCCTCAGATACTTCCCAGCTGTGTGATCCTGGGCAAGTTAATTAATCCCAGTTGCCAACCCCTTACCTCTCTTCTGCCTTGAACCAATACGAAGTATTGATGCTAAGATGGAAGGTAAGGGTTTAAGAAAAGAAAAAAGGAAGAAAAACTCCCTATTGTCAATTGTCCAAAGGTCCTTATGCCTTTGTTTGAATTTTATACAATGCAACCTCACAAAGATTTGAGTGGGGGAACCACTTTTTCTTTCTGGCTCTCCCTATGAAATAAGTTAATAACTTTCTAAAACAATTTCAGATTTTGAATGTTGCTCTCGTGAACAACACTTCACTCTAGCTTCTTTGAAGTCTCACCTGCTATAGGAAGCCTTTCCTAATTCCCCTTAATTATAATCCTTTCCTCTGACGATTATGTCCTGTTTATTGTGTCTATAGCTCGTTTGTATGTAATCGTTTGTATGTTATCTCTCCCATTAGGTCATGGATTTCTTCAGGGCAGGGATAGCCTTTTGATTTTTTTTAAACCCCAGCACTTGGCACAATGCCTAGCACTTAAAAGGCACTTAATAAATGTATAGCAACTGATCCAACCCTCTGTTCACAAAGGGAAATGCATTTTCTCCTCTGATTTCTGGAATCAAGATTATTTATTTTTTATTAATCTGAGTACAAAACCTTTCAAGCTCAAGCATCATCCTAATAATAGCTAATAATAATGGTTAGCGTTTATGAAATGCTTTAAGGTTTGTAAAGCATTTTACAAATATTACCTCACAGATGAGAAAATTGGGGCAAATGAAGACAAAGTGACTTCTCTAGGATGGCATAGCTAGTTGGCAACCAAGTCAGGATTTGAACTCAGATCTTCCTAATTCCAAGTTCAGTGCTCTATCCACTGTACTATCTAACTGCCTCAGTCATACTTGAGGGAGAGCTTTCTTGATTTCCCTAGTAATGAATGCCTTCCTTTTAAAAATTATTTTGTTTTTATATAATTTTCTACATGTCTGGGTCTCTAGCTATATCTGCATTTATATTCCTTTATATCGATTTCTATCTTTCCCTCTATTGTTTTGTCTTTTTTATTCTATATTTATTTATTTTCCCATCTCTCACTCTCTATCATCTTCATCTCCATCATCTCTGTCTGTCTTTTTCTCTCTCTCTACCTTTATATTATTTCCCTCTCCTGGGGCTGAGAATATTTCATTTTTTTTCTATATCTCTAGAATCTGTCTACTAGAGTTCCTGGTACATAATAGGTACTGAACAAATGCTTTTTGGTTGATTAAAATAACACCACATTTTAGAATTGTTTTCATGAATATTATTGCTGCCATATATTTATTGTTTTCTTGGTTTGGCTTTCTTTACTCTGCACAATTTCAAACAAGGTTTCTAATGTTTATAGATATGCCTTATATTTGTCATTTCTTATGGTATAATAATATTCAAATATTCTATTCCATTTGTGGGGAATGAAAAGAATTAATATGTTCTCATCAGGGTGGACATCCATCCTACCCCGACACTCCTTCAGGAATGAAAGTCTATTTAGGCTTACAGAATAAGACCTCAAGGACATTTCATTATTTCCATGAGTCCAGTGAGTTGGGAGGTCTCATCTCATTTCAAAGAGGAAAGCCATTAGCCTGTCCTACCTCTTCATCTCCTCATACCTCAGGAGCCAGAGGTGTCACTCTCAAGGAGGACATAGTTACCTTCCTGGAACCTTACCCCTCCCTAGTGGGAGCTTGTGATAAACTCACCCTATGTATCTTGCTGTTTTCTGATTGGGGTAGATTATAAGTCCTGACCCCAGACTATAGGGTGTCAGAGAGAGGGGGGAGAGGGTCTTGCATCAGCAGCCTATATAATGTCGGTATCTGCACTCATGCATGGCCATTTGCCATTAGGGCATTTGTTCCTTTCTCCTGGGAAAGAATAACGGTCTGCTTCTTCTACTCTCACTCTCTGACTCCAGGTTTGTAACTGTCATTTGAGGTGGGCGGTCATTTTTATCCAACTCACCATATTCATATGCCAAAATTTGTCCAACCATTATTTTCCATTTAATTTCCAGGTTTTTTGCTACTGCAAAGAGTAATGCTATGGATATTTTGGCAAATATGGAACTTTTCACTCAACGGTCACCTTCCTCAGAGATGGTAGTTAGTAGTGGGACCACAAGGAATTTGTCAAAGCACTTAGTATATCCCTTATTCAGTCCTCATAATCCTCACAATTTGTGAAGAAGCTAGACAGGTATTAGTATCTGCTTTTGACAAATGAGGAAATTGAGATTGAGAAAAGGTAAATAATTGCCCAAGATCTCAGAGCAAGTTAATGGCATAGCTCTGATGAGACCCAGTTCTATTCTTACTCCTAGTCTTGCCATTGCCATGTCGATTCATCTGTTGCCATGGAGAATGAGAAAGGCATTGACAATGGGGGCTCTTCAGCTGAAGAGACTTCAGAGAAACAGGAGGTGAAGCATTAAAAAAATACATGTCCAAAGACTGACTGCAGAAATCTGAGATTACTTTTGGCTTAGTTTTCCGTGCTATTAATTACTTTCCTGGTACTGAACTACTGCAGCCTGTACTACAGTCTTTATCCCTTCTTGGATTTTGTCTTGAAAAAATCTTTTCAGGTTTTGACCCTGCCTCCACTTCAAATTCAGTTCTCACTTTTCTTTTCAGATCAACAATTAGTCCCCTATCGCAATTTGCACTGTGCTTCTTTCAGACCCCTTCCTCACACAGAGACTCCTTGGCTTAGAATCACCGCCTTTCATATCCCCCATACCAGAGAGCACTTCAGTTAGATTAGATTAAATTAGAATCAATGGATTCTCTTTGATTAAACAATCAACAGGAATCTATTAAATCCCTACTCTGTGCCAGGAACCATGCTACGTTCTCAGGCTACAGAGATAATAATAAAACAAGCTGCTCTTATTAATAATAACTAACATTTATGTAGTGCTTATTACGTGCTGAGCACGGGGCAAAGCACTTGACAATTATCGTCTCATTTGATACTCAAGACAACCCTGGGAGGAAGGTGTTATTATTATCCCTATTTTACCAATAGGAAATGGAAACTAACAGAGGTTAAGTTACTTGTCCAGGGTCATATAGCTAGGAGGTTTCTATGGCCACATTTGAGCACAGATCTTTCTGATTCCAACCCCTCTCTATCTGCTGTTTGTTTGGCTTGGTTTTCCCTTTCCCTTCTAATTCCATCATTTGGAATGCAGTGAAATAAATACTCTGAATAGATAATTCATTTAAAAAATTGTTGTTCAGTTATGTCCAACTCTTCTTGACCCCATTTGGGGTTTTCTTGGCAAAGATAATAGAGTCGTTTGCCATATTTTTCTTCAGTTCATTTTTCAGATGAGAAAACTGAGGCAAACAGAGTTATATAATTTGCCCAGAGTCACAGATTTGAAGTCAAGGAAGTTCAGTCTTCCTGGCTCCAGACCTTTCATCACTTTATCTAGTGCACCTCCTCACTGCCCACTGAACCATCTAGCTGCCACCTGGCTGTACCATGTAACTGCTTCTCAAGGCACTTATGTTCCGTAAAGGGAGACAACATGAACACACATAAAAATAAGCTTAATTGCATGTAAAAAGAGGAGATTTCACAGGGAGAGATCCCTGGGCTGCCTATTGCTTAGTGGAAGACAATGTAACCCTCGATTGGTTGGCAGAACGTTGAGTATGATGTTTGTATACCTGCATAAAAGACTTTAGTTTGATGCACAGCCTTAAGGGAAAGACTTTAGAGATACACATGGAGAGAAGAGCTGCAGAGAGATTGTTGAGAGAGTCATATATGAGGCCCTTAACATTGTGGACCATATAGGGACTGGCCCCATTATGTTCCTTGAGCTTCAGGGCTTTCAATTCTAGAAACCATTAAGAAGGGAGTTCCTGTAGGGGAGATCATTCCTTCTCTCCTAGTTTAAGCTGAGATCTTTCTTCATTCTCGTTAACTCTTTGAAATATTCTGGTCTTTAGAACTCGGATTTGTTCATTTCCCTGCTTATGTTGGTGCTAGAGGAACAACAGACTAGCTAAGAAGTAGAATTTGAACCATCGAGGGTCGCTTGAGTTCACCAACGAGAATCTCACTCCTAGAGTCAGAGATTCCCCACTGAACAGTACACTAGGTTGATATAAGCTTTAGGGAGTAAGGAACAGGGTGGAGAGGACAGGGCAAAAGTTCTGGGGCTGAAAGCTGCTCTGGCCCAATTACCTATTTACCCAGTTTCATGGTTCAAGGATTCTGCCAGAATGCAGCATAACAGGAGGAGGGGTAGGTATAGGTTTTTCCTCAGAACAGGTTGCACAACACGATGCCATGGCAGGTCCTCTTTTGGGTTACTTGTATTGCAAGCGCTTCATGGAAGCATATGGACATATGTATGAACCAAATGAAATAAAAATGCATAAAAACAAAATAAATAAATATGAAAATAAACATAAAAAAGTTTAAAAAAAACAAAATGAAATAAAAATGAAAATGGACTAGCTTTGGATTCCCACTTGGATAAACGAGTTTACTTGCTTTTTGTGATGGTATTTTATGTAAACTGTTGTAGGAAAAAGCATGCACGGAGAAGGATTTTTGGAATGTTGCAAGGAGAGGGAACCGAGAACAGGAGAGGCAGTTGAAAGGAACAGCAAGGGTTGCTGGGAAAAAATTTCTGGGGTGAGAGGGTAGGGGAGATCATCCTTGGACTTGGTGGTGAGTGGAGGACGACTACCTCACCTCAGGATTCAAATCCTTGAATACTTGGGGATTTTCTGATTTATCTTGTGCCTTGAAAGACCTGAGATCAGACCTGTTTTCTCCTGGATAACACTATAAGAGGCTGGCTGGTCTGCTTACGGCGGCTGGAGGGGATTCGGCCCCGAAAGCACGCTGAACCAGCCTCAAGACAACCAGTCCTCTCTGTGCCAACAAAAGAAAGACATCGCTACCTGCCATTAGATTAGGAAGAATAGGGAAAGGGAAAAGAACGTTGTCAGGCCAAAGCCATTGGCTTGGCTTAGGCCAAAGAGACCCCCTATCTCTTTTGTGTTAGGATAAGGATTCCTAGTCCCACTCTCCTAGCCCTTCCTTGATCCTGGGTTAATAAACCACCCTGTTAAGATACTACGCAGTCAGATAAGATTTTCTTTGGAAGATACCTGGGGAAATGGAGAGTGAAAGAGGAAACTCGGGGACAGGGTTCTAGTAAGCTTCGGTTATGTCAAACCCAAAGCTGACCACCATTATTGTCTTCCCTGACAGGGACTGTATTCAGACGGGATATCTTGGGGGCCAGGCAATTCTCTAAGCCCTGGCAACACGCCAACACTGTGCCCCATGGAGAGCCTTTATCTGAATACTGTTTGTCCATCCCTGTTCTCAGTACCATCGCAGGGATAAACCTCTTGAAGCTCTCAATGTTAGGGAGGAGGGTAACCCAGCCAAGCTTAAACACACACACACACACCAGTCTATCAAGACAAACACACCTTTGGGGTTCTCCCTCTATCCTTTTAACACTGTATTTAAGAGGAGGAAGCTAAGCCAGAGAGGATAAGCTAAAGTCTGCCCCCTCCCTCCAGGGTCTAGTGCTATCTCCAATTTACTTTGACATATCCTAATTCACATACATATTTACTATCCCTATAGAACTCTGCTCTTTATTATGTAGTTCTACTTAAGGGGCAGCTAGGTGGAGCAGTGGATAGAATGTCAGATCTAGAGTCAGGAAGACCAGAGTTCAAATCTGGCCCCAGACACTTCCTTGCTGTGTGTGACCCTGGGCAAATGACTTAACCCCGTGTGCCTCTGTATCTTCATCTGGAAAGTGAGCCAGAGAAGGAGATGACAAACCACGCCAGTATCTTTGCCGAGAAAACCCCAAATGGAGTCACAAAGAGTTGGACATGACTGAAAAACTGACTGAATGTGTGAAAGCTATGCTAAGTGCTGGAGATACGAATATAAAAGAAAGACAGTCCCTATTCTCCAAATAAAAGATGGAAGTGAGAAGGAAAATCATCATAGGGCTGGGAGACAGCCAGGACAAATGTATGGAGATAGAGGTAGTGTTCTATATGAGAAACAGCAAATGGTCCATTGTAGCTGGAAATTAGGAAGGAGTAAAACAATGAAGAGCTAAATGCTAAACAGAGACGTTTTTATTTGATCATAAGGCTAAACTGAGTTGTTTATTTAAATCAGAAGGAAAGGGATTGATATAGCTAGATCTATGCCTTAGAAAAATCACTTTGATAACTGAGTGGAGCACAAATTGGAGTGGGAAGAGATCTGAGAAGGCTATTGCGATCCTCTATGTCTGCATGAAGAGAAAGGAATGTGTTCAAGAAATGTTGCAAAGGTAGAAATGACAAAATAGGTGGGTAGGTAGGTAGATAAACAGATCAGAGAGACAGATAATTTACTAAGCACTGACTATTTGTTAGGCACTGTGTGCTAAGTGCTAAGAATATAAAAACAGGCAAAAAAGAAAAAAGATAGTTCCTACCCTCTAGGAGTTTACATTCTAACTGGGTGAATAGGAAAGGGAAGAAGGACACCTGGACAGAGGCAGGGTGGAAAAGTCCAGAAGTCAGGAGTGGGGCCAGGTGAGATGTGAGCATGGATCATCTGGCATAAAATGGTGGTCCTGGGTAGGAAATCACCAGACAGAGGAGGGATCTGCAGGACTGAAAGCATCTCCAGGGTAAGAAGGCTGCTGATGAGGAAGTGGAAATGTTTGAAAAGCCAAGGGTAGAATCAAGAACAAATATTGGATATTTGGGGTGGGTGAGAGTGAGGAGTTGAAGATGGAATCAAAATGAGTCGGAGTGACTGGAAGGATAGTGTAGTTACTCAATAGTAATAGCAAGGTTGGGAAGAGTGGAGACTTGGGAGAAAAAATAATAAGTTCTGTTCTGGACATGTTGAGTTCGAGAGACCTATAGGACATCCAATTTAACATCTCCAAAAGACAGATCTTCCTTATGTTGTTAAGTACTCTAGCCACTGTAATTATCTTTATAATGAACTCTAGCTACATTGATAATTACCTTTATTTTGTTACTTAACCCTTTCCTTCTATCTTGATATCAGTTCCAAGCATCGCGGGCTAGACAATCTGGGATTAAATGACTTGCCCAGGATCACACAGCTAAGAAGTTACCTGAGGCCAGATTTGAAACTAGGTCCTCTGCACTCCAGGCATGGTGCTCTATTCATTGTGCTCCCTAGCTGTCTGTCTAATTAACTTTAAAGGAGGCTCTGAGAATTATGTGAGAACTAAGGTAAGAGGAGGGGGAAAAAAGAACCTACTCTCTGACGTATATATAAATGACCCATAGACACACTACCGTGGAGAAAAAGACTTATAGGACAAGAGGCACATGGGACACCAGAGGTAGATTCCATGGACTTTGTTATCAATCTAGCACCTTCTACGTACCAGCTATTCTGCTAACCACTTCATAAATATCTCATTTAATCTTCACAACAACCCTTAGAGAGAGGTGCCATTATTATCTCCATTTTATAGTTGAGGAAATTAAGGCAGGCAGAGAGGTGACATGACTTACCCAGGGTCACACTGCTAATAATAAATAGCAGAGCCAGAATTTGGATATAGTTCTTCCTGACTTTAGACCCAGCACTCTATCCACTGTTCCAAGAAGCTGCCAAAATGCTTGAGCTAAAAAGGATCTTAGCATCAGCTCAACTCCTTCACTTTAAAGGCAAAGAAACTAAGGCCCAGAGAGGAAAATAAGCAACACTGAGTAAGACACATATCATAATCATTTTAGCCTGGGGAAAGAGAATGCAGATATGCTGGTGAAATACTCATTTACACTAAGGTATAAATGACTAATTTATGATGCTTTTCTGAGAACAGATTGTGGCAGCTCATTCACTACAAAATGATTTGCTGTAGAGCAGAATTTGACGGAAGAGGAGGAAGTTTATCAGAAAAGGAACTGGATTAGGAATAAAGAATTCTGGTTCTAACTGCATAACCTGAGGCAATTAAATTCAAACATATATTATGTACCTGGACTGGATATATAGCCTAAATCAGATCTACACTTTAACCTTGAAGAGCTTACAATTTGATAGAGCAAGCAAGACAGGTACATTAATAATTATAATACAAATATGCATAAGATAATTGCAATGGAGAAGTTCATACAAAAGACTATGAAAAATGGTAGGAAAAGATCACTTTCTACAAAGGGGACTATATTCTTTTTTTATTTTCCCCAATTATATGCAAAATTTTTTAACATTAAAAAAATCTGCATCCTGAATTCTCTCCCTCCCCCTCACTGAGATAGTAAACAACCTGATTTAGATTTTACATGTGCAACCATGTAAAACTTTTTTTCCATATTAGTCCTTTTGTGGAAGAAAATTTGAGAAAGAAAGAAAGAAAGAAAG
>NC_058130.1:218302844-218326958 GCF_016433145.1 Gracilinanus agilis
GAGAGAGAGAGAGAGAGAGAGAGAGAGAGAGAGAGAGAGAGAGAGAGAGAGAGAATCTCATTTCAAAAAATCTTGGCTTAGACTGAGTGGCCAAGAAAGCACTGGGTAAACACTTGGAGCTCATATAACCTTCTACCTCAGATCATTAGTTGATACTTCCCATTCCATTAGACTGCAAACTCTTGGAGGGTAAGGACTATCTTTTGCCTCTTTTTGTATTTCCAGTACTTAGCATGGCAGTCTAGTACATAGCAGGTGCTTAATAAATGTTTAACAATTGATTGATTAATATATCTATACACCTCTTTAAAGAATGAAGGTTTTTTTCCCCCCTTGACTAAAATCATGTTTGTTGTTTGGTCATATTTGACTCTTTGTGACCCCATTTAGGTTTTCTTGGCAAAGATACTGGAATGAGTTGCCATGTTCATCCTAAGCTCATTTTCCAGATGAGGAAACTGAAACAAATAAGGGGAAATGACTTGCCCAGGGTCACATAGCTCGTAAGTATGAGTACAGATTTTTAACTCAGGGAAATGAGTTTTCCTTACTCTAGGCCCAGCACTCCATTCACTGTGCCACCTAGAGTCCCTCTATGTAGTAATTTTCAAAAGCAAGAGAGGTGATAGGCAAATTCTTCCTTAAACTGGTTATCTTGGAGGGTGGAAATGCTATTGAAAACTATTCACTCAAGAGGAATATCTTAACAACTGAAATTTTAATATGAAAAACTAGAAAATCCACACTTGTATTTTAAAGAAATATTCTGAGAAAGGCCAAGTGGCTCTAGAATATAAAAGGAGAAGCTTATTCTGAAAGCAAATGTGTTAGTGTGATCTTTTTAACTAGAATTGTCTTTCCTTAGTCATAAATTTCACAGGCCTTCTTTTAATGCTTCATTTACCTAGACAGTGTTGGCAAAGACATGGCACGGATGCACAGCCGGGAACTCAAGGAGCTGCTCTGTTCCCCCTCTTCCCAGTGCCTGAGGACATTTTTTTGCATTTCCCACCCCTCTGTCCAGTTGCCCAAAGCAAGCACTTGCTCTTTTAGCTCTCTTTAGTAATGGTGGGGCTCCCAGAAAGCTTGAATTTGCCCTCTGGGCACTCAAACTTGGAACAAATTCACCAACATTGACCCAGGATAGGACTTCTTTCTCCAGAGCATTCTCCTCTGGTCAGCACTCCCCTGAACACGATGTGCTCCCTGATTAGACTGTAAGGTCTTTGAGGGCAGAGATGATCTTTGCCAGCTTGTATTTGTATTTCCAGGACTGAGCACAAATACCTGGTACAATAAATGTTGTAGAGAGACAAGAACATGAATTAGAACTGTTGGTTGAGTAGAAACAAAAATAGATTTTGTGGAAGCAAAATTGACCACACTTGGCAAATGATTAGAAAAGTAAATAGATGAAAACGTGTTTATAAGATATTTGTTGCACACAATGCACTATGATTAATGTTGAGGATGCAAATAGAAAAGAAAGAGTCTCTGCTCTCAAGGAGCTTACATTCTAATAGAGGAGTGCAGACTTGGGAAAGTTCTGAATATCAAGGTCCAATCTAAGGAATCATGAAGCGCCCAAGATGATAAAGCAAGCCAGATTTTTGAGGAAACATACTGATAATGTTGGGACAGCTAGGTGGCTCAGTGGATAGAGTGCTGACCCTGGAATCAGGAAGACCTGAGTTTAAGTCTAGCCTCAAATATTAGCTGTGTGACCCTGTGCAAGTCACTTAACCTCAGTTTGCCTCAGTTTTCTCCTCTGCAAATTGAGCTGGAGAAGGAAATGGCAAACCACTAAAGTGTCTTTGCCAGAAAATTCTCAACTGGGGTCAGGTATGACTGAAACAACTCAGCAGAGAAAACAACTTATAATGTGAAAGAAAGTCAGGGAAGATGATGGAAACAGACCAGGGACATCCCTTTGGGGCTTCAGAGGGGATGGGGCACCCCCCACCCCAGTCAGTTGTCTACTAGGCTTTTTTGGGGTTACCATTTTTTAATCTATTACATAACATAATATGTAACATAACAATAATATAGTCTGTAGGATTTGTTATAAACATGTAATAAATGATAATAAATATGCTTATCCAAGAGAAACAAATTCTCACATTAGCTATGTCTAGAAATCCATGTCTCATTCTTTTTTTCCCTCATTCTCACCCCTCTCCCTCAAAAGGCAGGTAATAAGATATAGGTAGTACATACATTATCATATGATACATATATCCCTGTTCATCATATTGTGAAACAAGACACATATTGCTTACTCCAGAAAAATTCTTGGCAGAAATAAACTGAAGAATGTTATGTTTTCATTGGCATTCGGACTCCTTTTGTGAGAGTAGATTTCTTTTTTTTTTATCATGAGGTCCATGGAGTTGTCCTGGATCCTTGTCTTGGTCATAGTTAAGTCATTCACAGCTGATCATCATACATTATTGTTGTTACTGCATACAGTGTTCTCCTGGTTCTGCTCACTTCACTTTGTATCACTTCATATAAGTCTTCCAGGTTTCTGGTAGGCTTTTATAGAATTCTCATCTGGTTCTAGCAAGACCAAGCATTAGGAGAAAGAATCGAGGCAACTGGACCTCGGGACTAGTGTTGATTCATGGTGGTTGTTGTGGGACAACTCTTGGGAGAAGTTTTTTTTTTTTTTTTATTTTAAACCCTTGTACTTTGGTGTATTGTCTCATAGGTGGAAGAGTGGTAAGGGTGGGCAATGGGGATCAAGTGACTTGCCCAGGGTCACACAGCTGGGAAGTGTCTGAGGCCTGGTTTGAACCTAGGACCTCCCGTCTCTAGGCCTGACTCTCCATCCACTGAGCTACACAGCTGCCCCTTGGGAGAAATTTTTAATATTTAATATTAAACTATTTAATATTCAATGTCCTCTGCTGTGAGTAAAGGGGTTGGTTTTACCCTGTTGACATATAAAGATGTAGGCATGGTGATGAAGATGACTGAAGGGTTTTGAGGTTCCCCCCAGCTTTTTTGTTCATCGGGATACAGAGGCTACTGGAGTCATGATAAGGATTCCCCATGCATATTAGATTTTAGCAGCAAATGGCGGAGAGGTTCCAGAGTCCTTAAGAGTTAGAGTAGCAAAACAGATGATAAATATCTCTTCTTTAATGTTATTTCTGCTGATAAAATCATATCAGTTTTTTTTTTCCTGTTGAACTATTTGACAGTGCTAAGAACTCTGGTAGTATGAATTTCTTTTCTGAATCTACAGTAGCTAAGACTGGATCACCTACAGAAGAAGTTGTCAGACTGCATCTCCACAGGGGTTGTTTACTGGGTTGATGGTTGCTGTGCCTGAGCTTCTGAAAGTAGAGCCCTAGGGCTTACCTGCCAGTGTATAACAATTGGTCAGCTGTTAGTGTTTATGGTGGCAAAGAAAGTGAGCCCCTTCTACCCTCACTGATCCCTCTGGAGCCCAGGCTGGAAGCAAGACTAGAAATCTGGGGGACATTATTGTGCTTATGAGTTGAGGGTCCCAGGCTTTTTTTAGTGGGATTCTAGGAGAAGTGGTGGTCAAGATAATAATGATAGATTGACTTGCCTGGCACTTGCTGCCTCCTCTCTCTTCAAGGTGTCCCAATGCTTTAGCAAGGCTGGCTTGCCTGGTCTGTAGGTGCAATGGGCAGAACATTGAGCCTAGAGTCAGGAATATCCGAGTTCAAATCCAATCTCAGACACAATAAGTGTGCGCCTTTGAGTAAGTTGCCAATCCTCTGCCTGACTTGGTTTCTTCCACCATAAAATAGAAGTGCCTTCTTTGCAGGGTTGTTGTGAGGATCAAATGATATAATATTTGTAAAACTAGCAATAGTAGGTGCTATGTAAGTATTTATTCCTTCCCACTCTCACCTCCCAGGCTGCAAGGAGTGAGGGAGAAAGAAGAGTCGAATATGTCTGTTATGAAGAGGTAATCATTAAAACTATTGTTTACAGGTTATAAAAATAGAAAAGTATCTTAGGAGAACAGACTAGATAAGTGGGACCCAGAAGTAACCTGACATTACAATAGCCCAGGATTCAATAAACCAAAGAAATATTATGAGCAAGACAAACCAACCCCAAGGCAAGCCCAGGGGTTTTTAATTCTTTCCTCTTGTGGAGAGTGGGAGGAGAAAGGGGGTATTGCTCACTCTTTTTAGATCATTGTTGGAGTAAAAGGGGGAGAGTTGGTCTGTGTGATGTCCCATGCAGCCATAATAACTGGAAGTCCCAGATGTCTGCCGTATTGTTCACACTTACATTGCCTGGCGAAAGAAAAAAACACACATAGAGGCAGCACTATTATTGAGTTAGAAAAGTTCATGCAAGCAGAGTTGCAAATATATATTTTTAGATATAGTTGCAAATATAGATGCCTGTATGTATTTTTAAACAAATATCCCTGTTTCACTGGGGCATGGTATGGGTTACTGGGGGTAAGGGAGGAGAAAGGATATCCTGTTCCACTGGTGCAATCCTGGATTTAGCACTGCTGGGAAACTGGAAAGTGTTCTGGCAAAAATTAGGTTTAGGCCGGAACTTTACAACATATACAATATATGTTTCAAATTGATAAATGACCTTAATGTAAATGATTAAATCATGAAATACTAGTAGAAAATGGAAGGCAGGTTGATTTAGAAGTAAAAGTCAAAACAAAATAATGGATAAAGGGATCATAAAAGGCAAAATGGACAATTTTAATTACATAAAATTCCAACATTTCTCCATGAATATAATAAATAAAACTAGATTAACGGGGGCAGCTGGGTGGCTCAGTGGATTGAGAGCCAGGCCTAGAGATGGGTGGTCCTTTGTTCAAATGTGGCCTTAGATACTTCTTATCTGTGTGACCCTGGGCAAATCACTTAACCTCCGTTGCCTAGCCTTTACTGCTCTTCTGCTTTAGAACCAATACACAGTATTGATTCTAAGATGGAAGGTAAGGGCTTTAAAAATAAACAAATAAATAAATAAATAAAGCTTGATTAAGAAGAAAAATTTTTGATTGGAAAAAAATTCTTTACATCTAAAATTTCTGTAAAAATCCAATAGGAATTGTACCTCTGATTTCATTGATATAGGGAAACAACAGATGAGGAAATTCTCTCTATTAATGCAGACAGAAACCAATTTTTGACTTGAAAGCAAAAAAAAATAATAACAATAAAGTGATCACCGAATTCATAGGACTAAAAGAACTCAGCAAAAAGTGTCAAGAAAGTCTAAAGGGACTTCTCATTTAGTGATTAGGAGATGAATGATGAGCTAACAAAGAAGATGGAGCAAAAAGCAAACTAATTGTTTGGACATTTTAGTAGTTATTCCTTTATTTTATGGATTGGACTAGAGGGTCGCTAATGACTTTTTCAACTCTTAAATTCTATGATTCTGTCACTCACCGGTAGATAGAGACCCAGGAGAGAGTAATATCATGTAAACCAAGGGAGAAGGAATCTGTGGCACAAAAGAAATTATTAAAACTATAGGAGTTGAAAAAATCAACCAAAGTAATAGGGAACAGGGAAAAGAGATGAGGGTCAAGAATAGAACCCACAGACATTAATGCATTGCTGGTGGAGTTGTGAATTGATCCAACCATTCTGGATGGCAATTTGGAACTATGCCCAAAGAGCGCTAAAAGACTGCCTGCCCTTTAATCCAGCCGTACCATTGCTGGGTTTGTACCCCAACAAGATCATAGGGAAAAAGACTTGTACAAAAATATTTATAGCTTCACTCTTTGTAGTGGCAAAAAACTGGAAAATGAGAATATGTCCTTCAATTGGGGAATGGCTGAATAAATTGTGGTATCTGTTGGTGATGGAATACTATTGTGCTGAAAGGAATAATGAGCTGGAGGAATTCCATGTGAACTGGAAAGACCTCCAGGAATTGATGTAGAGTGAAAGGAGCAAAACAAGGAGAACATCATACACAGAGACTGATAACACTGTGGTAAAATTGAACGTAATGGACTTCTCTACCAGCAACAATGCAATGATCCAGGACAATTCTGAGAGACTTATAAGAAAGAAAACTATTCACGTTCAGAGGAAGAACTGTGGGAGTAGAAACACAGAAGAAAAACAACTGCCTGATCACATGGGTCGATGGGGATATGATTGGGGATATTGACTCTAAACGATCACCCTAGTGCAACTATCAATAATATGGAAATAGGTCTTGATCAATGACATATGTAAAACCCAGTGGAATTGTGTATCGCCTAACAGAGTAGGGGGAGGGGAGGGATAGAACATGAATCCTGTAACCATGGAAAAATGTCCTGAATTAATTAATTAATTAAAATGTTCAAAATAAAAAAAAAATACAGCCCATATATAGTAACTAGGAGAAGGAAGAGGAGCCAACAAAGAATATAAAGAGTGAAATCAAAAGTAGGAGAACCAAGGTTTTTCAGTGTCAGAGAAGTAAAGGGATACAAGAATATTAAGGAGGAACTCCAAAATGTCACATACCTCAGAGAGGTTAAAAAAGATTAATGATTGATTAATTGGGGTTTTTTGCCTAATTACAAAAGTCTAGGCTAGGGATGCTGAGGTTCCAAACCAGGGTGGTAGCTATTTGAGTAGAGAGAAGGGTACATACATGTGAGATGTAGTGTTAGAATTGGCAGGACTTGGCAACTAATTAGATATGGAATGTGAGAGAAAAGAGAGTCAAGGAGGACTCAAGACAATTTTCCTGTTCATAATTTTTCTTCTCTCTTCATGATTTTGCACTGACAAGGTCCTTTGCTTGAAATACATTCCTTCTTCAATTTATTTGTTCATAACAGGTTATGAGCAAATAGTTTTCAACTCCTTAGACACACACTTCTTTGAAGCACTTCTCTTCTCAAATACCAAATATTCCAAAGAGAGCAAGAAGTCAAAGAGGCCAAAGATCCTCACTCCTTCCCATCCACTCAGTCCCTCTTGTTAGTACTCTCTTCAGTGAAATTGCATTAACTGTGGGGATGGGGTTGGCAAATAAAGGAATAAAACAGAAAGGAAGGAAGGGAAGGAAGAAAGAAAGGAAAAACATAAGAGAGGAAAGAGAAAGAGAGAGTGGAAAGAATGGAATAAGAAAAAAGAGAAAAGAGAAAGAGAGAGTGGAAAGAAAGGAATAAGAAAAAAGAGAAAAGAAGGGAAAGAAATTAAAAAGAAAGAGAAAGGGAAGGAAGGAAATAAAGATAGGGAAGGAGGGAGGAAAATAGAAGAAAGGAATGAAAAAGAAAAATAAGAGGGAAGAAAGAAAGAAAAAAGAAAGGAATGAAAAAGAAAAACAAGAGGGAAGAAAGAAAAATGAAAAATGAAAAATAAAAAGGAAGAAAAATGAGGGAAGAAAGAGAAGGAAGGAAAGAAAGGAAGGAAAAGAAAGAAGAAAGGAACAAAAGAAATAAGGAAGGAAAAAGAAAGAAAAAGAGAAGAGAAAAAATAAAGAAAAAACAAAGAAAAATAAAAAAGAAGGAAAAAAGAGAGACAGAAAGAAGGAATAAAATAAAGAAAGCTCAGTTAATTTAACCTATATAAGTCCCATTTCTGTAACCTATACAGAGAAGACTGACTGGGCTACAAGTGTGTAGAGTGCTTGTAGTCAGGAAGACCTGGATTCAAATCCTGCCTTAAACACTTGCTAGTCATGTGCTACTGAGCATGTCATCTAACTTCTCTGAATCTCAGTCTCCTCATTTATAAAATGAACCTCAAAGTTTCCTTCCTAATGTCCTAAAATCTTAAACTGATTCTCATTTGAAGACTATAAATCAGACTAACCCAGAAGCAGGGACAGCTGGGTTTAGAGGCCAGCCTGTCCCTTCTGCAGCCCTCCCTGAGTCAAGCTGTAAATTTTAAATCTAACTGATTGTATCAAAGTCCCATCCTTTCTATATGAACTCCTTTGTGAAGTTCATCCAAAATCTTCCAGAGGTGAAAGTTTCTTGAGAGGGGAGAGGAAGGCAAAGGCAGAGGAAAAGCGATTCAATTTTTATGAGATATTTCCTGCTTTTAATTAATGTTGGGGGGTGGGGGAGGAGAGGGGAGAGAGCTGAGTTTCCAGAAAAGGAACATAACCTCTAATAGCCTATTAGATCCCTGCAGGAGGGAGCCCTTTTTATCACGGCCACAGGCAGCAAAAGAGCAGCAACTGGGACTCATACAGTTCTTTGTTCCTTCCTAGACCTCTCATCTTTGGGAATGGGAGCCCTTCTTCTGGATGCCCCCCTAGTGGAAGCCCAAGCTCCAGTGCGCCTCCTCTGAGGACTGGTGCTTCCAGGGGTTTTCAGAATGCAAACCATTTAATAGCCCTGTGCAAATCACCGGAATTAGAGTTGTTAATGGCACCAACCCACTGTGAATTGCTTCCTAGACCCCAGCAGGCTCCCTGCAGGGTTCTATTAACACTTCTCAGAGGCATGTCTGGAGCTGATCAGGAGGTTGACAACTGAAACTTTTCCAAATAAGGTCTTTCTTTTTTCATTTTAACCATCTTCAACAGACCCAGCTTATTTTCTGGCTTTTTTTTTTTTTTGTGGAAAAAGGCCCTAGGAGCCTCCTTGATCAAAGGTACATCCTGAGAGGAGGATAACTACCAACAAGGTCAAACTCTGGAGATGTCTGGTGTTATGATTTGAGGAGCTTTAAGGAGAAAAGAAAACTTTACAGGTAGAGACGATGCTTGGTTGCCTTTAAGATTCGATACCAAAAAACTGGGGAGAATGGGAAGGGAAGGCAAAAGACCCCCTCCCCTACTTCTTTCCCCTCTTCTGGCCAGAATTCAATCTACCAATTTGTCAGGAGTAGGGATCATATCTGAAAAGGCATGTACAAGAGAAGACGTGAGGACCCAGAAGGATACCGTATGGCTTTCTCACGACAGCATTGTCAACTCAAGACTTTTGGGGTTTGGCAACTAGATTTTGCATTAATTTCACAAAGGACTTCATATAGAAAATATGGGTCTTTGATAGTCAGAGGATAGATAGAGTAGTAGTTAAATCTGGCCTTAGAAACTTATCTGCGTGATCCTGGGTAAATCATTTAACCCTGTTTGCCTCACTTTCCTCATTTGTAAAATGAGCAGAAAAAGGAACTGGCAAACCACTTCTGTATCTTTGCTAAGAGAACCCCAAGAGGGGTCATGAAGACTCAGACATGACTAAAATGATTGAACAACAACAGCTCAAGGCTCCCAGGAGTTTACAGCATGGCGGACTATGCAAGACTTTGTCAGTGGAGACACACAACCCAGGGGAGCACACAGAGAAAATTATTCAGGTAACCAGATTCCTAGGAATATACGGTTTTGTGACACAAAGTCTTACATGGCTATGTTATTCTCTCATTTTTGACAACACAGCCAACTTGTGTGAGGACCTGTTTCAAAGCACCAGTTCAGAAGCCTGGGCTAGCCTGGAAGCTGGCTATTCATACATATCTTTCTAGAAAGAGAGATACTGGAGTGGTTTGTCATTTCTTTCTCCAGCTCATTTGACAGATGAGGAAAATGAGTCCAGATTTAAACTCAAGAAGATGAGTCTTCCTGATTCCAGGCCTAGAGCTCTGTCCATAGTGCCACCTGGCTGCTCTTGACTTCTAGGTGCTTTTCTTATTATTGCATCATAGGGAAATGAAATTAAAGATAAGGAGATGGGATGAAAGCCATGCAGCTAAGTGCTGACTAGCAGGTAATCCAAAAGACAAGAAGATGGGATCAAAGTACATTTCATCTTTCTCTACAGACTTTCTGGGATGGTATGGGAAAGACTAGCAAGACTGGAAATGATGGCGTCATTGAGACAGTACGAATTTCAGTAGATGTCTACCTTGCTGTGAATGAGTTGACAAAGTCATGAATTGCTTTGGCTGTGTGATATTATTTAGTCTGTGAGCCTCAGTTTCCACATCAATAAAATAAGGATAAAAATATATGTTATATTCCACCTTAGTAGGTTGATGTGAGGATCAAATGAGATAATGTATGTAGACCACTATGTGACCTTTAGAAAAATATATAAAATGTCCATTATTGTTATATTTTTCTCTAGTGACTAAATGAAATAATTTCCCACTGAGGGTATAGAAGTTTTAATGAGGTGGAGGGTGAGAAGGGATGGGAGACAAGGAAAACAAAAACAAATTTACTTTATTGCCCAATAGGGTTCTTGCTTCCACTAAACCATTAGTACCCTAAAATTTACATGTGAGAATTTGCTTCCTATCTCAGATGTTGTTTATTTAAAGCAGAGATAGAGTCAACCTCATTGATAATCTTTTTGGTATAACTTTAATCAACCTAGTTGGGGAGTCAGGTTCTGTTATTGGCTACTTCCCTCAGTAACCTGACCAATACTAATCCATTCTGAAGTGTCTTATCTCTGCCCATAGGTGACAAACACAAAGCAACAAGAAGAGAGTCACAGAGAGAGGCAGAGACAGATGGACAGAGACAGAGTCAGAGAAAGACAGACAGACAGACATACAGATAGAGAGAAGAAACTATTGGGAGGTAAACAAACACACAGTTAGATAAGAAGGAGCTGAATCCCAAGACCACTGCAGGTCCAAAAAAGATTGTATTCTTAGTTTTACTCAAGTCTCATTCCTGCGATTCACAGAACAACCGTGCTGCAGAAATGTGCCCTAGATAATATCAAAGCAATGTGCCTAGAGCAACAGATCTCCAGTGACAGAGATACCTCTGCTGCTGGTTTTTGTATTTACTGATTACTTTCAGGGGATATTTGAGAAATGTCACCAAACGTGTTGTCTAAGTGATTACTCCTGGCCCACACATGGGTGCTCTCTCTGTCTCCTTGTTAGCAAAGCTTCCCTTCTATTAATATTTGCAAGCATTTATTAAATGTCTTCTAGGTGCTAAGTGCTCTATGGCTATTATCTCCTTTGATTATTGCCTGATGGTTATGATACTTTAGGCATCACTGATATTACCAGTGGCATTTTGGGGGTCTCAAAAGATTTTCTTTCTTTAAGAACATCCTATTAAAATGCAATCCCCTTACAAGAAGACAATACTGTCTTTTAAGTCATTATCAGTTAAAACTGTAAGGGCAGTTGACAGAATGCAAAATGGGGGATTGAGTGGAGGACAGGCCTTATAAGTAGAAAAGGTTAAGGAAGCTAAAGATATGCTATATTTCCTTTGCGTGGTGCCTAAGTCTGGGCTCTCACTAGAGATAGGCTGGCACCTAATTTACCCAACAAAAACCAGTAGATGTTATTCATATTGCAAATTGAATGAATGAAAAAATGAATGAATGAGTATTTTGCTCTATAAAAGGATTTCAACATTTCCCCCCATTGCCTCAAAGACTTATATAGAGATCATTAATTTCTTGACAGAGAGGCCAGGATTCTGAGATGGTAAAGGGAAGGGAGGAATAATATATAATAATGGTGGCAAAGTTATTGAAAGGCACTGCCAGCTGAATCTAAATCAGAAACTGGGGCAAGCCTTTCGAACACACACACACACACACACACACACACACACACACACACACACACACATAGGAAAACNCACACACACACACACACACACACACACACACACACACACACACACACTAATAGGAAAACATGATAAATTTGTTTAAGTGAGATTTACCTATAGCCAAGGATTCGATTCATAGATGTAGAGTTAAAAAGAACCTACAGACCACCTAGTACAATTCCCTCATTTCAGAGATGAGGAAATGGGCCAGTAGAGATTAAGTGACTTGCCTAAGGTCTCACAGGTAGTTAGCATTTGAGTCCAGATCTATTGACTCTAGAAACAATTGCCTTTCCTCTGGACCTGACTTCCTTAAAAAAGGCATCTTAGAAGAGGGTGGTGCAGGAGCCTAACCTTAAAAGGAGTAAGGGATACCAAGAGGAGTGAGGGGTACCAAGGAGAAGAGAGGAAGAGTTCTTGAGCAGAGAAATGATGAGATCAGACCTGTGCTTTAGGATGATCACTTTGGAAAGTGTGTAGATTATATTGGAGAGGGAGATTTAAGGCAGGAATGCCCATGAGGAGGCTATTAATATAGTCCAAAAGAGAGGCGGTAAGGGCCAAGATCAAATAGCTTGTGGAATGGAGGAGAAGAAAAGAATGAATGGGAATTGAGGCAGCTAGGTGGCTCATTGGACAGAGTGCCAGGCCCAGAGATGGGAGGTCCTGGGTTCAATTCTTGTCTCAGACATTTCCTAGCTGTATGACCCTGGGCAAGTCACTTGCCCCCCCCATTGCCTAATCTGCCTTGGAACCAATACACAATATTGATTCTAAGATGGAAACTAAGGGTTAAAAAAAACAAATGGGAAAGACACTGAAGAGATCCAGTTGACATGGCCTGGACACTGATTCTCCCCAACCCATCATTTCCTCTGAAAACACTTGAAGATCGTTGAATGGAAGGATAGAAGCACATGCAAGTGGGTGATCCTGATGATTATTACTGATATAGGCACAAGCATATCATTGTATGAACTTTCCATTTCATTGGTTTGGAGTATGAATGGTTGCATTTACGATGCTTCCCCATGCATAGGCCATATATCATGTGAGTATATATCACTACCCTATCTGGAAACGGGATGTTTTATGGATACGATTCAATGAAAGTTTCATTATATAACATACTGTGATTTGACACAGTAGCTTGGATTTAAAGCTTTCTGCCTGCATTGTTAGAATGAGAAGCCTTCAGTTCTAAGCTTTATTGAGCATTGTTTTAAAAAAAAATAATGACCGTCTGCAACGTCTCCACAAAGGGTAATAAATATGACAAATGGTGGTACACAGTATACAGATTGTCACTCTGAATTTACTGTCAAAAACTTTTTCCTGCTAGTCACAAGAAATTTACACTCTTGACTTTAATCCATCACACTCTATCTTTTAATATGGGCTGCCCAGGTGATGACTGCTTTTCTCCTTTTCGTGACTTTTCTCTTCAGGCATGATTACATTGGGATTAGAATGTATAGGAAGGACAACACTGACTAGAAACAGAAGACCAGTCCTCAAATCCCACAGATGCAGTGGACAAAGTCCCTGAAGACCGGAGTTCAAATCCAGCCTTGGCCACTTACTAGCTTTATGACCCTGGGTAAGATAAATCAGTTAACCATTGTCAACTTCAAATTTCCCCATCTATAAAAATAGGAGTAACAATAGCACCTACTTTCTAAAGTTGTTGTGAGGGTAAAATGAAATCATATTTGTAAAGCACTTTGCCAGCTTCATATTTTTATTCATCTTTAGTTTTGAAAAGGATCAATGACATTGCACGGTGATATTTGCTTGAGAATTAGATTTTAAGTGAGCAAACAAAGTTGCACAAAGTCATCAACCTCATCCTCTTCCAGAGTCATCCAAGTCCAAGATGCAGTGGATGATCTTGGATTCTTCCATGTCTGACTAAGCTCTATCTACTCCACAATGTGTGGCTTCAGGGGCTTTCATGGCCACTGCAACAAATTATTCTCATCTGCCCATTCTCCTGGGGGAAGTCTTCATACACTTGGAACTGGCTCTCCCTACCTCATCCACAGGTTTGAGATCTATTGGTTACACTCAGACTGGTTTTAGTCCATCTGCCAAGACAGTTTGCCATGGTATGGACACTGTGCATGCTACAACTTCTTGGAGCCATGGGTGAGAGTTAGGTAAAAGATAGATACCAAAGGTAGATGAGCAGCCACAAATAGGGCTCAGCAATTGGAACAGTAAGGTGGCTCAGTGGATAGAGAACTAAGCTTGGAGACAGGAGGTCCTGGTTTCAAATCTGGCTTCAGATATTTCCTGGCTGTATGACCCTAGTCAAGTCACTTAACCCCCATTGCCTAGCCCTTACCATTTTTCTGCCTTGGGACCAATAGAGAGTATTGATTCTAAGATGGAAAGTAAGGGTTTTAAAAAAAAAGGCTCAGCAAGCCTTCACAGTGCTAGTCCTCCCTGAACACTTCCATACATCCTATATATTCATCCATTTACTTAAAAACACCCTTACCTTCCTTCTTACCTTATCTCCTAAGACAAAAGGTAAGGGTTAGGTCAGACAGGTCCTATAGAATGTAGCATTTATATAAGGTCCAAAGTCAATAAATCAACTGAAAGAATAAGAAAAAAAAAAGCTCTCCCATGCAGCAAATTCATAATATTGTACGTGCAGGTTCTGGTCAACCATATGGAAACTTTAGAGCCTGTTTCCAGTCATCTGTGACCCACTGAAAGTGAATGGCTTTTGAAATGATGAAGAGTCTCCTTTTAAGCTGTGTAGATGGAAGAGTTGATGACTCAATGGTTATTCAAAAGGGAAAAAAAAACAACAAAAAATATCATCATCTCTCTCCCCCGCTTTCCAGCTAGAAATAGTGTCAAGATTATATCAAGTAGCTTGAAGGCTCCTCCATTTTGGGTGAACACATGAGAGCTAAAGCAGAAGATTTGTCTAGGCTGGCCTAAGGTCAGGTTTGGTTTTCCTCTTTTGTGTTCTTCCCCAACCTTTGGGAAATGAGTATCTATCTTGAGATGCAAGTGTCTCTATTTGGAGACAATCTTATGAGTTTCAGAGGTCAAGAGACTCTGTAATGACTCCAGCTAACTGGGAGAAGGGAAACATCAACATCTAAGTAGAATATCAACAAACAGAATGGACAGGCCTGATCGTTTTTACCAACAGAAATGACCCAGGAGTTGTTTAGTCAATGCTGAGCAAAAGTGAAATATAAAATGCCCTATCAGCAATTCCATAAATGGCTTTATTATCTGATAAGATTTAAGTAGCAGCTCCTTATCAGATTGTACTGAATCTTGTTTTAATAGTTTTGTGTTTGTTATATCTAATGGACAACAGTAAGTGATCTGTGTTTTGTATTCCTTTTTGTGTGAATAACAAACACTCTTCTCATGTTTGATTCATATTATACATTTAGGGGAAAAAATCTAGATTTAGGGCTATAACCTAAGTCAGTAATGTCAAACAAATAGAAAATTGGACTAATGTTGACTTAGAAAACCACAGATTAACATTATATATATTATTGTATTTTTTATTTTGTTAAATATGTCCCAATTATACTTCCCCTTTTCATTTTATTGTATTTTTTTAAGTTATATGTGGAAGCAATTGTTGACAATTGTTTTCTAACGTTTTAGTATTCAGATTTTCTCCCTCCTTGCCTCCCTTCCCTTACCCTCCTGATACAGGTTATATAGGTGATATATGTAGGTCTGATATATATTATACCAGTGCTTTCATGCAATACATGTTTCCATATTGCTCATGCCATCACAGAAGACACAATATCACAATACAATAAAAAAACTCATAAGGAAAATAAAGTGAAAGATGGCATTCTTTGACCTGCAATAAGACTCCAAAAGTTCCTTCTTTGCCTGTAGAGAGCATTTTTCATGGTGGATACCTTGTGGATTTGTAGGGAACTTGCTTGGCTACTAATACTTTAGCCCTTCACAGTTGATTATCATATAATATTTTTGTTACAGCATGCATTTCTCACTTCACTTTGCATCAGTTAATATAAGTCTTTCCAGGCTTTTCTCAACCTGTTCAACATTTCTTATGTTGCAATAGTATCCATTACAATCATATACCACAATTTGTTCTGCCATTCCCCAAATGATTGACAAACCCTCAGCTTTCAATTCTTGCCACTATAAAAAATGCTGCTAAAAATATTTTGGTACAGGTAAGTCCTTTTCCCTTGTGTCTGATCTCTTTGGGATATAGACCCAGTAGTGGTATTGATGGGTTAAAGGGTGTGCATAGTTTTATGACCCTTTCGAGCATGGTTCCATATTGCTTTCCAGAATGATTATATCAGTTCACAGTTCTACCAACAGCATATTAGTGTCTCAATTTTCTACATGCCCTTCAACATTTATCATATTTTTTGTCACATTAGCCAATCTAATAGGTGTGAGATGTTATTTTGGAGTTGTTTTTAATTTGCATTTCTCTAATCAGTAGTGATTTGAAGTGTTTTTTTTATATGACTAGAGTTTTAATTTATCCCCCTGAGAACTACCTGTTCTTATACTTTGACCATTTTTCATTTAAAGAATGCTTTGTATTCTTATAAATCTGACTCAGTTCTCTATATAGTTGAGAGATGAAGCCTTTGTCAGAGATACTTACTATAAAACTTTTCCCAAAAATTCATTGCTTGCCTTTTAATCTTCATTGCATTGGTTTTGTTTTTGTAAAAACTTTTTAATATAATGTAATCAAAATTATCTACCCAATTACATTTTAATCTGATTATGCTTTACTGGGGAGTTTTATAGACTGACGGTGAGTTTGATGCCTGCAAATTTTTTCCTAAGGTGGGCATATAGCCAGCCAAAAAGTATAAGAAAAGAAAGTCTAGTTTTCCTTCTCCCCCAATTAGATACCAGACTCCCTATGACTGAACCAGTTTAACTGTAGTTTTTAGTACAGAGCAGAAGGTGCCTCTGTGAATAAAGGAGTGGTACAGCCCCCCAGAGTCCATGGAAGCAACAGAAGACTTATATGGCATTATTTCTAGTCTCCTCACTATCCTAGTAACCTTTGAGTATATTCTAGTTTTATCATCTTCTTTCTTTAACTGTCCTTGTAAATGTAGCATCCAGAAGCAAAAACAGTACAACAGATAGAATCTCGCAAGGGATTATAATCTACTTTATCCTGGAATACATTTTCATTAAATTAGTCTTGAGATTTCATTGTGGAGGCAACTATGTGGCTTAGTGGATAGAGCCCTAAGTTTGGAGTTGGGAAGACCTGAGTTTAAATCTTGCCTCAGACACTTGTTAGCTATGTGACCATGGGCAAATCACTTGAACTTTATTTGCTTCAGTTTCCTCATCTATAATATGAGGATAATAATATCACTTACTCTGTCAGGTTGTTGTAAAGCTTAAATGAGATAATATTTGTAAAACACTCAACATAGTGCCTGGTACACAGTAGGTGCTATATAACTATGAGCTACTATTATTAAATTTTTCTCAAGATTTCATCCCAGAGGCAACCGTGGTGCAAATGATAGAGCACTGGACTCTGGAGTTAAGAAAATATCAGTTAAAATCTAGCTGAAAATACTTCCTAGCTATGTGACCCCTGGGGAAGTCATTTAACCTCTGTTTTCCTCAGTTTCCTCAACTATTGAATGAGAATATAATACTTCCTAAAATTACTTCCTAGGGCTTGGGGTGAATCAAATGAGTTATTTGTAAAGTACAAAACCCAGTGCTGGGCACATAATGGGCACTTTATAAATGATTATTCCTTTCAGTTCCACTCCAGATCCCATTGATGGGATCAATATATAGATCATTCCAAGGTAAAAATAAGGCATCATAGTGTAGTGGGAAGATTTCTAGATTTAGTATCAGGTGTGCTGCATCCATATTCTGCCATATCCTATTGTGTAAATTTGTCACATAAAGGACAAAGTCATGTTTTTTCGCTGAGCCTCATTTTCTTGATTTATAGAATAATCCCTGAGATCTCTTCCAATTTAATCATATAACTAAAATAATTTTTAAAAGATGACATTAATAAGCAATGTATATTGAATAGAGAGATCTTTGCCTCTGGAATCAGAAGACATTAGTTCAAATCCTATCTCTGATGATTATTACTGATAAAACCTCAAGCACAAATCATTTATTCTCTTGGAAACAAAATGTTCCTCCCAAATTAAGCTCATCACTTCTAATCTCACCACCATATGGTAATTTAAGCCTTGGATGATAAGCATCTACCTCAGCCTCCTCTCCCCTCTGATAGAGGACTGGATAGAGGAGTACTTAACTCCTTCCAATGCCTTGCTTTACAGAGGGCAGAAACTAAACTTCTGCGCTGACTTCACTCTGCATCTGCTACTCTTCCTGGTTTCAGCTACATGAAACGAAACATCTCCTGGATCCTCCCTCCCACCTTTCCTGTCTTTTTTTTGTATATTATCTCCCCCCATTAGAGTGTAAACTCCTTGAAGGCAGAGACTATCTTTTTTTT
Source organism: Gracilinanus agilis (assembly GCF_016433145.1). NCBI lineage: Eukaryota > Metazoa > Chordata > Mammalia > Didelphimorphia > Didelphidae > Gracilinanus > Gracilinanus agilis. The sequence continues at coordinate 218,320,900 of NC_058130.1, forward strand.
TAAATTAATTGTACCCCAGGCACTCGGTATGTTGCCAGACATATTGTTGTTATCAGTTGTGTCTGACTCTTCCCATGACTCCACTTAGGGTTTTCTTGGCAAAGATACTGGAGTGGTTTGACTTTTCCTTCTCCAGTTCATTTTGAAGATGAGGAAACTGAGACAGAGTTAAGAGACTTGCCCAGGGTCTCATAACTAGGGAGGCTGAATTTGAACTCAGAAAGATGAATTTTTTACTTAATTCCTAGCACTCTATCCCCCATGTCACCTAGCTACCTGGCACATAGTAAGCACTTAATAAATGTTTAATGGATTGGATTGAATTCATTTGGAATGAGCTATATGGCTTCTGAGGTCCTTTCTAGTTCTATATCTACAATCCAATAATACATTCTCAAAAAAGATAATTGCGAGAACATTGATAACTATCAACCCATGCACCTGTTTTCACACTTTAAAAAACTTTCTGAGAATAATCTTCTTGTCTATAGAAGCTATTATCTACTATAATATAAGAAGGGAGAAAGCAGATTTTCATAAATGATTCATCTCTACAGCAGACCATGTCTCATGTCTTTTTATATTACCACAATTGATTGAAAGACATATAGAATACAAGATCTCAGTTGTTCACTGGTTTAAAAATGTACTTGATTCCATAAAGCTAAAAGTAGCTTCCAGACTCTTTTCCCAAAAAGAGAATCCTTGAGAGTATCTTAGCATCATTTTTCTGTCCTCAGTGGGAGCAATCACCTTGTGTGAGTTCTCCATAAAATAGTCTTTTAGGCAAGCATGTTTGGCATTAGGACAACATGGCCAGCCCATCGCAATCGCACTTTCTGCAGTAGAGTTTGAATGCTTGCAAGTTCAGCTTGAGAAAAGGACCTATGTCCAGTACCTTTTCTTGGCAGGAGATCTTCAGAGTCTTCCTAAGATAATTCAAATGGAAGTGATTAAACTTCCTGGTGTGGCATTGGCTGACAGTCCAGGTTACATAGGCCTACAACAATGAGATCCTTCAGTTTGGTAGATAGCCTAATACTTCTCTCCCCCACTTTCTTTCAGAGCCTCCCCAAAACTGAAGTCTTAGCAATCTATGTATCAATCTAATCATCTATCTGGACATCCCTGGGAAGTACTATATTGCCAAGGTAAGTGAATTTATCCACAACATATAAAATTTCTCCATTGGCTGTATGTCAGCAATGATGCTATATATGGATGATGCAGCACTGGCTGGTGGAGAATCTCTGTTTTTCTTATTAACTGTCAGACCAGAATAAGTGCAAGTGGCCCTTTAAAGTTTGTAAAGGAAAAACAAAACCATGCAAAAAATTAGAATGGAAGCAACAAATTGGGGAAAAAATTACAAGATTCAAGGTCTAATTTCTCAGATATGCAAAAAATGAAGTCAAATTTATAAGAAATCAAATCATTCCCCAAATGACAAATCATCAAGGATATGAATAGGCAGTTTTCAGATGAAGAAATGAAAACTATCAATAATCACATGAAAAATGTTCTAAATCCCTCCTGATTAGATAAATGCACATCAAAACAACTCTGAGGTACCACCTTACACCTACCAGAGTGGCCAATATGACAATAAAGGAGAATAAATGTTGGAGGAGATGTGGCAAAATTGGGACACTGATGCATTGCTGGTGGAGCTGTGAATTGATCCAACCATTTTGAAAGGCAATTTGAAATTATGCCCCAAGGGCATACCCTTTGATCTAGCAATACCACTATTAGTTTTGTATCCCAAAGAGATTTAAAAAATGGGAAAGGATGTTTGTTCAAAAATATTTATAGCTATACTTTTTGTGGTGGCAAAAAATTGGAAAATGAATCCATTGGGGAATGGCTGAACAAATCATCATATATGATGATGAAGCGATAGATTACTATAAGAACTGGAATGACCAAGTGAACTGATGCAGAGTGAAATAAGCAGAACCAGGAGAACAGTACACAGTAACTGAAACATTGTGGAACAATCAAATATGATTGACTTTGCTACTAAAAGCAACTGAATGATCCCAGACAATTCTGAGGGACTTATAAGAAAAAATACCATCCACATCTAGAAAAAGAACATATAATTCATCACTTTTTTATATAGGGATACAGGGTTTCAGTTTTAAAAGATTATTCTATCACAAAAATGAATAATGTGGAAATGGGTTTTGAGTGATAATATATGTATAGCACAGTAGAATTGCTTGTCAGCTCCAGGATGGGGAAGGGAAGAGAGGAAGGAGACAACAAGAATCATGTAATTATGGGAAAAAAAATTTTTAACTGAAAAAAATTGAAAAAAAAGTTTGCAAAGGGCTTTACAAATGTCAACTCTTTTGAGCCTTACAACAACCCTGTTAAATAAGTACTGCTCTTATTCCCATTTAACAGATGTAATGGATAAAAGGGGACACTAAAATTGGGGGGGTGCTCTCCTTCCCTTGCTGAGTGACAGAGGGGTAAAGGTGATTGAGGTGATAGGAGAGGAATGAAAGGGATGGCTGAGTTTAGGGAGGAATGGACAAGGCAGTATTAGGATGGTAAGGGTACAGGGTGACGTGTTCAGAAGAGTCAGCTAACACAGGCTAGACACTCAGGCTAGAGACAGAGGATACTGAGGGGAAATAGTCTGAACCCTTCCAGACAGGAAAGGTACTTTTGTAGACACAAGGAATAGGGCCAGTCAGAAGTGGTTTGAATTTGACTTGAGGGCTTTCTTGTCAGTTTCTCAAGTCCTCAAAGGAGGAATCACAAGGCTCCTCCCTATCAATGAAACTGAAGGGATTCAGGAGGAAGGGTTGGGCAACTACTTCCTCCCAAGATGGATGCCTCCAGTTTCCCTCAGAAAATAAAGAGAATAATTCCTTCCTATTCAACCCTTGCCTAACTCTTCAACACAATGATTCTCCAGAGGGTTTGATAGGTAATAAAGGGATTTATTAATGTTCAGGGTTGGTCAGGAAGGAGAGAGGGGTTTGGGGTTTCTGACAGCCGCTAGGGAGAAACTCAAGATGGGGGAGGGCCAGAGGAATGGGTTAGACTGAGAGAGGACCTGCTTCTCTCAGTCAGGGAAGATTTGGCTGCCTTTAAAGTAGAGGGTATACTAAAGGGATAGTTTGAATTCAAGGATGTCCTACTTGCCTATTGGGGAAAACTAAACCCACAAAGTCTATTCACTAAAAACCCAAAAGCCACCCTGCCTCCCAGAGCCCCAGGAAAACAGGCAGGGAAACAGGGAAATAATATGGAGAAGGTCAGGGAGAGGTCCAAAGAAATTAGCTAGGTTCAATTTGTCCAGAGACAAAGCACAGGCCAAAAGCAAAACTGAAAGCCAAGCAGAGCTCTAGTTAGTCCTTCTGCTCTGTTCAAGCCTCAGGGACCAACTGACTTCTCTCAGAATTCTAAGGCTTCTAAATGCCAGAAGTTTTCCATTGGCCCCCTGCAAGAGTAAAAGCCTCTCTTGCATCATTTGCATTACACAGATAAGCTAACAAAGTTATTAAGAGATGTGCCCACCCTGGAGCAAGTAAACTACTGCCCTAGATGGAATCTAAACTCAGATCTTCCAAACATCAAGTCCAGAATTCTATGCAGTGCCCCATCTAGTTGCCCCTAAAAATAGAAAACAGAAATATAAGACAGAAAAGAAATTCCCTATAGATGGTGGATCCTCCATTTATGGATGGTATTGTCCTGATTCTATCAAGCCCCAGAATATTAATGAATGAAATTCATAATAATGAACAAACTTTTATGAAGGCATTGTGCTAGATGCTCTGGGGATGTTGGGCTGGAACTGTGATTTCATTGGTGATAGTGAACTCATCAGGAAGAAACTATCTCCATCAATAGAGCTCAATACCTTCTCTGGAAATTGTGGTCTAAGAGGTTAAGAGACTTACCTAGAATTCTGCAACCAGTATGGATCGGGGGTAAAGCTTGAACCGAAACCTTCCTGACTCCAAGGTTAGCTCTATATTATTGAAAATTATGTTTATTCATTATGAACCCTCCAATGTTCCCAGCTCTGCTTCTCCAGTGTTGGGGGGTAGGGGGAGGGAAACACCAAGGATACAGCTTTTTTCTTTTTTCTTTTTTATGCATTGCCTACTCTTTCTCATCCTGTGATGTTTGAACCCTTATCTGCAAATTGTAAGACACTTGCTACTTTAGGGAGGAACTGAGATGCAAAGACCCAACCTGTTGCGCTGATGGAAACCCAGTGGAATTGTCTTTATCTTGTTATGAAAGTTAAAAATAAGAGCTAGCCCATCTTGAAGTCATTTGGTAATACCCAGGGACCTTCAATGAGTTGCTATGTTGATGAATGTATTTATTTTAAAAACCCTTAGCTTTTGTCTTAAAATCAAAAGTTAAGTATCAGTAAAGGCTAGGTAACTGGGGTAAAATAACTTGCCCCAGGTCACACAACAAGAAAATATCTGAGGAAGTTTTGAACCCAGGACCTTCTGTTTTCAAGCTTGACTTTCTATATATTAAGCCAGGATACCTAGCTATCCCCCTTACATACTTATAAAAAAAAATACTTTTTTTCTTTTTATCCTAAGTTTTATCTTGTTATTCAGGATGAAAGCCTAAACAATGAATTTTCCTTTCATCAAGGTCTGTTATGCTATCCTGGAATGTTTTGTGTGAGGATATAGAGTGTATGAAAAAGATTAATGTCTAGTAAGTCTGAAAAGTTAAGGGCTTTAAGTGACAGAGGAATCTGCATTTTATCTTAGAAGTCGTAGAGATCCGCTGTAGCAGGAATTCTTAATTTGGGATCTAGAGATTCTCAAATGGTCTGTGGCTAGATTTTAGGGTTTCCGTGAAAAATTAAATCTCTATTTTCACTGACTTCCAACTGAAATTTAGCATTGCATTCAATGATGATTTTTAAAAAAACAAATACTATATTCTTCAGAGAAGGGCTCTATAGGCTTCACTAGACTATCAAAGGAATCCATAACACCAAAAAGACTGAGAAGCTCTGGACTGTAGCTTTTAGAGCAGTGGGATGACTTGGTCAAGCCTGTGCTTTATTAGTACCAGTGTGACATTTGGAAAAGGATGGATTAGAGAGGAGGGTCAATTAATAGACCAATAGGTCAATCAAGAGACCAATTAATCCGGGTGAGAGGTAACAAAGACCCAAGCTAGAGTGATGGCTGTAAGATCAGAAATTTGTCCAATCTGACATAAAACAACTGATATAGAGCCCTGAGCCAAAAACTATTTATTTGAAGGATCTGGTTTCCTCCAGCAAATAGGATCCCAGAACTTCCTCACAGTCTGAGATCTTCTCCAGAATACAGCTTCTATCCACTTCAGTGCCTGGCTCTATCCTTATATACCTAGTCAGTCCAAGAAGCAGTATGTTATTACATTGATGGTTTCCCAACTTTGGTATGCCCCTAAGTCATATTGCTACCAAACAATAAAATGGGCCCACTGTACTCCATCCTTATGGCAACTAGTCCATTTACACTCCATCCTCCTGGCACCTACTTTTAGCAATGGGCCCAGGGCACCCTAGCAATGGACCTTGAGCTGATATGGTCATGTACGGTTGCTAGTTCTGTGTGAACTTAGTATAAATTATATTCCTTATTTTGTTTGAAAACCCATTTTGGTTGGTATCAGCCCTACCTTTTGACTGGGCATGCATGGATACTATGGGAGGATACCAGAGGCCTCATGGTTCCCCAGCCTACTGGAAGAGGCTGGTCTCTAGACCTGAATGACTGCTAGCATTCTAACAATTAGGTTCTGACCTAGACCGAGTTCAAGCCTGTCCAACCAGAAAGATACAGAAGGAGTAACACCAATGGCTTTATAAGAGAGGTGCCTGAGGAAGCAAGTGGTCTTTTTTGGGAGGGATCGGTTTCAGCTCTTGCTGCTCTGGGGCTGGAGACTCTTGTTGGTGCTTCCACTTTTGGCTAGACAAAGGTGGCAGACTTAGATTAATTAGGCACAGCCAGGTGATCACATAATTCTCTCTCTCTCTCTCTCTCTCTCTCTCTCTCTCTCTCTCT
>NC_058130.1:218327250-218362336 GCF_016433145.1 Gracilinanus agilis
TTCTTCTTCTTCTTCTTCTTCTTCTTCTTCTTCTTCTTCTTCTTCTCCTCTCTCCACCTCTTTCTCTCTCCCCTGCTCCTCTCTCTCACATGCTAATAATTACAAATTCATATACAGACTCTAAGAGAACTTTAATCATTATAGTTCTTAGGTCCAGGCTCCTGTCCAGACCTACCTAGGATGGATCATGAGAAGGAAGTGACACAAGCTGGAGGGACTCTTAATATATTTTGGGACTTTTCACTGAATCTTGCGACATCTCTATCATACAGTGCTTAAATGTTCAGGCCTACGATGAGAGCTTCTTTCTCTAGTCTTGTAAGTCATACTGACAAGTTATAAAGTTTAACATGAGAGGAAAGAACCTGTTCAACTACAAGTTATGTCTAATTACTCCTAATTATACTATGTTTCAATATTAGTTGATTATCCTTAAAAGGAATATCTAGAAATTAATCACTACCACTGTGGAATCACATTAAATTGGATAATACTGATAAAAATCATTGATCTAGGATGGGCAAGGGTCTACTAAAATAGGGCAAGGGTGAAATTATTTCTCTGTGTGAATATAAAAAGGGGGTACTCATCAGAGTGGAAAAGATGACAAAAAAGGGAATATAATAAATATTGGAGGGACTGTGGGAAAACATGTCCAAAGTGGAAGACATGTGAATGAGTACAACCATTAGAATTGGAGTACAATTGGAAATGGTTAACATTGGTAGGCAAAATGACACTAGAATGGGTACAACATGCCCTTTGAACCAGATATACTACTAGGCTTCTACCAAAAAGACCAAAGAAAAAGGAAAAGGTCCAGCCCGTAAGCAATTCTTCTTGTGATGTTAACCTTCCCACCCCAAAATTAAATCAATGCCCATCAATTGAAAAATGATTGAATAAATTATGAGATATATAAATATAGGTGTATATATATAGTTAACAATATATGAATGCATTTAAAAAATAAAACTTGGACATAACTGTCAATGTTTAAATTGCAATAATTTAGAGTGTGACTGTTAGGAATGTATCACATTCCTGATAAGTACTAGCAGCAGAGGCTCTTGGTTTCCATTCTGGAAGAACTCCTGGCACCCCGATAAGACCAGTTAAACCTGTTTCAGACAATGCCCAACCAGGTAGCTGGACCAGATATTCTGATGAAGGAGCCCTAAAGTGTTCAGACATCTTTCCTTGAATATTTGGCAGTCTGAACATTTAGCAGTGATATGCAACTGAGCCAACCCTATGGTGTTTGGTCCAGGAATTCAGTCCAGATTCCTACCTCTACAGGCCATCCTGAGCAGTTTATCTGTAGCTAAAAATCCCCAATTGCCCCAGCTACCCTGTATAAAAAGGAGTCCTTCACAGGTCTCACTTCTTTAGTGAGGTCTTACCTTTACTGAGAACCTTACAGGGCTGTGTCCTGCTTGCACGTTACTCAGCCTCTTCTAATTTCCTATTATGCTATTTTAACTAAACTTTCAGATTGCTGTGACATTTCTGGTGAAGGCTCAGTGCCTTGTGACTTTAACAGTACGTATGTATACTCACATATAAAGTAACTCAAAAATAGAGGTAGCTGGTACTATAGAAGCGGGATATTGCACACACTTTCTGTATTGTTAGCATCTGTATAATGAATTGCATGCACTAACCATATTTGCTAGAAAAGATCTCATGGAGTAGTTACACTCAAAAATGTAACATGAAAACAAAGCATATCTATAAGAAAAAGAAGGCAACAGATATGAAAATGTGGAAATAGAATTAATAAGACTTGGCAAGTTATTGCATATGGGTGACGAGGAAGAGTGAGAAGCCAAGAATGATTCTGAGTGACTAGAAATATGATGGAGCCCTCAAGAGAAATAGGGAAGTTAGGAAGAAACGTTGCATTGGGGGAAAAGATAATGAGTTCTGTTTTGGACGTGTCAAATTTGAGATGCCTATAGGACATCCAATAGAAAAGGAAATGTTCAAATGTTCAATAGGGAACTAATGATGTGAGACTTAAAAACTGAATATCTATTGTGTGGATAAACTTGATGACACTGGACATGTATTACATTAAATGAGCATTATATTTTGAAGGATAATGAACCAAAATTCCCTTAGGAAAAAAGATAATTTCTATATTCCCCAGAGGTCATGAAACAATAAGAAACTCAAGAATGGTTCAAAAGAGAAATAAAACTTTAAAAGAAGATATTAGGATGGAAATTAGGTCAGGGACCTGAGCTCTCAAAGCAGAATTAACAAAGTCGAATTAGCAAAGACCAACAGGCCAAAATGACTGACTTGAAGATAGGCTGTGCAAAGATGATTTAATAATCATTGGTCTCATTGCAGAATATTAAATAAAATTAAATTTAAAAAGGCAGGAATATAGACATCAAAGTAATAATGGGTGAGATCCTTAATGGTTTCTAGAGAGAAACTTCTAAATTTAAAATGCCAAGGCACATCGTAGTTAAATTTCAGAATTTTAATACCAAAATACAAATTTTCTAGCAACTGGAGAAAAAGGTCTTCAGCTATGAAAGGACCTTATCATATCAATATGAATAAGTCAGGATTATTCTGCAACCATAAGAAATCAGAAAGCAAAATTAAATGACGAATTCCAAAAAGCCAAGAAGCACACCTGGCAATACCCAATAACATATCACACAAAACTAAATTTAATCATTGATGGGCGGGGGGAAGGAGGGGGAAGAGCATCAATGAGAGAGGCATTTGAGACACTCTCACAAAATCAAAATGAAACAAAAGAAAAAACCCCAAAGTGAGAGAAAATTAGGTTTGTAAACTCTCTAAACAAAAGAAACACAGGAAGATTAAATACAGTTATCAACAAAACACTAAACAATGGAATCAATTTTCTCATGTTTATGGGCTATTTTAAAAAAATTTAATATACCTCAGAAAAAAAAGAAATCACACCAAAGAATAAAAGGAAGAACAAAAAAGATCTAAGTACTTAAAGAATTAAGAGGATTCAAAAGAGTCAAGAGGAGGGAAGATGAATTTCATGTACTAAATCCTAATTTTACCCAATAAGTGAATCAATAAAGTGGGGAGGTGTCTTGTTAAGTGAGTAGAGTGGTATAGGGCTAATGTAATGCTGAGAAATGCTTAACATAATATAATATTACATAATTGTGAATGTTTAAATTGTAATAATATAAGGTGTGACTATTAGGAATGTAACTCCAGTGGCAGAAGCCCAATGCTTCCATTCCAGAAGAACTGCTAGAACCCCTGATAAGATCAGTTAAACCTGTTCTAGACTAGGAGGACAGAGGAAATGTATGGAGGGCATACTTTTAAATTTAATCTGCATTATTAATATTTTCTCTATCACTTTCTTAATTCTAGATGACTAACAAAGTTATTCCCCACATGTAGCATGGGGGTATCCATATCTATTGACATAACTGTGTGATTTCTGTTAGTTTGATTATTGATATGATCAATTTATTCTGGTAGTTTTCCTAATATTAAACCAGCCCTACATTCCTGGCATAAATCCCACCTGGTCATAGTGAATGATCTTCGTGATATATTGCTGTAGTCTCCTTGCCAGTATTTTACTTAACATTTTTACATCTATATTCATTAATTAAATTGGTCTATAGTTTTCTTTCTCTGTTTTTGCTCTTCTTGGCTTTTTAGTAGAGGCAAGTAGGTGTCTCAGTGGATTGAAAGCCAGGTCTAGAGACAGGAGGTCCTCGGTTCATGTCTGACCTCATATACTTCTCAGCTGTGTGACCCTGGGCAAGTCACTTAACCCCTTTACTGCTCTTCTGCCTTGGAACTAAGACACAACAATAATTCTAAGATAAAAGGTAAAATAAAAATATCTGCTTTTTTTAGCTATTCCTTAAGGACCATCACACCTTTCCATTTGACTTCTAGCTAAAACCATGAATATTATTTTATATGATTTCATATTATATTGTATCATGGTATGTGAATATACATATACATATACATAGATTTTATATATAGTCTGTATCATATATATATGAAGTCCTTGAAAGAACTACTTTACTTTTCTATCTGAATCCCCACCATAGTGTTTTGCACATTGTAGACATTTAATAAATGCTTTTTCACTCATTCATTCATTCTTTAAAAAAAAACCAAACCCTTACCTTCCTCCTTAGCATCAATACTGTGTATTGGTTCCAAGGCAGAAGAGCAGTAAGGGTTAGGCAATGGAGGTTAAGTGACTTGCCCAGGGTCACACAGCTAGGAAGTATCTGAGGCCACATTTGAACCCAGGACTTCCTGTCTTTAGGCCTGGCTCTCAATCCACTAAGCTAGCCTCATTCATTCATTCTTTCATCTTGACTGGCCACTCTAGCAGGTCTTCAGTGTTCTATAGTTAATTGATAGCTTTGAACTCCAGCTCCTTTTTCTTGAACAGTGAAATAAGTTTTATAAAAGGCATCTTCTATTTCCATAACCTTTCATTGGTGGAAATGTGGTTATGAGGCCTTCCAGAGCAAAAGGAATCCCCATAGCCATGATTTCTGAGACATCCCCAGAATGAGTCCCTCTTGCTCCACTTTTTCCTAGCCGTTTCCCTGTTTGGCATTTACTGGTTAGAAATAGTCACATTCTCCTTGGAAACTCCTTCCAGAAGGAAAGAGTAGAAATTTAGGGAATAAATTGCTCATGGTGCTATTACCAGTAATGCATTTAGAGAACGTAAATTTCAAAAGAAATTAGTCACTCTAAATTGTTTTATTTGGTTTTTACTTAGAGCAAGCGTCTAATTTATTCTGCTGAGGAGGGGAGAGAAGAAGGGGAGGAACAAGCTCTGGGCCAAGCACTAACCTTAAAAAGTCGTAGGCGAAAAACATCGGCATCTGTCTGGGGGTGGCAGTGAGTAGATTGTGGGCTGCTCTTATTCTTCTGCACTGGGTAAAAGTCCTCAGGACTTAAGACATATAAAGCCTAATTCAGTTGAAAAAATGGCTTGTTTTTCCCTCTACTCCTTTGAAGGCCCAGCTTTACAGCTGCTGGGCAGATAGGAAGGGAGATGGTTGGCAGATCCATAAAGACTTCAATTAGAAATCAAAAAGCTAATTCAGCATCAAAGGTGATTTCCCAAGAGACCAATGGTAACTTCAGGTGACCTTAGTTAGAAATATTCAGAACAGAGAGTTGATATTAAGGCTGGGAACTTTTTAACTTCTTGGCATTAAATGTTTCCCTCCTGACAGAAGACCAAGACAAAGAGAATGTTCCCCTAGTCATTCATTTCATTGAATTCTGGGGCAACAAAGTCTAATGGAGAAAGGTCTAAAGTCTACAGAACTGCATTCAAATTCTGCTTCTGAGGCAGCTAGGTGATGCAATGAATAGAGGGCTTGGCCTAGAGCCTGAAAGACATGAGTTTGAATCTAGATTCAGACATTTACTGGCTCTGTGACTCTGGGAAAGACATTAAATTTCTGTCTGCCTTAATTTCCTCATCTTTAAACTAGGGATAATAATGGAACCTACCTCCTAGGGTTATTATGAGGATAAAATGAGAATATTTATAAAGCACTTTGTAATCATTGGATCACCCATCAATTCCATCGGTAGCCCCACAAAGAGAAGACTTCTAGCATGTCAGGTGGACCCTGTGGCATACTTACGGGAATATTTGGATAAGTGTCACGCAGGATGAGCAGGTATGGAGTGGCCATGGTCTCCATCATGGGAGGGAGAATCAGTAAGGTCACAGCTCTAACCAATTATGGAAGTATTAATGATTAACATCTACTTAAAATCTTATTTCAACAGCTCATCAGAGTGTGAAAGTGACCTCTTGTTTTCTAAGGCTTAGCCAATGGAGATGCAGCTTTGACAGATCCTATCAAGGGGGAAAAGATTTTCAGCCCAACCTTTGCTAGAGATTAGATAACTATCAACTAATGACCAGTCTACCTAAATTTATAAAGACTTATCATAGCAACAGATTAGATATCTGTCATCTAAATGACTAGCATACCTAAATTAACAGGGCTTATCTCCAGATGTTTATCCACTGGGGAAGGATTCCTAATCATTTTTTTTTTAGTATCCTAGAATGAAATGGGGGGAAAGAAAAAAGAAATTATTAAGCAAAGCATCTATTAGATATTCATCAGGCACTGCACTAAGCACTTTACAAATATTATCTTATTTGATCCTTACTACAACAGGTTAGGTGCTATTATTATCCCCATCTTGTTGTTCATCCTTCCTTTTCAAAGAGCACCAATGACATCACAGAGTGATGTCTTGACTTGTGTGTGAATTGGATTTAAATGAGGCAGGGTTGCACAAAGTCATCAACCTTAATCTTTTCTTCCAGAGTCATCAAAGTCCAGTGGCAAAACAGAAGCCAGCATGACTTGTCCCCTTCTTACAACTGAGGAAGCAGACAGAGTTTAAATGATTTGCCTAGTTTCCACAGCTAGAAAGTATCTATGCTCTGATTTGAACTCAGGTCTTCTTGTCTTCAGGCCCCAAATTTTATTCCTTTTTCCTTACTGCTGCTTTTGGCAGTCTAGTGAGGTCTATTGACCCACTCTTTGAAGTATTTTTTTTAAATTTTAATTCACAGTAGAAGGAAATGCTAAATTTTAACTAGAGGCTAGTGAAAATATTTCATTTTCTTTCATCCTAGTTCACAGACTGCTGACAATTTATCCATGGTCTCCCACATTCCTGGACCCCAAATTAAGACTACCAGATAATGATCATTTTTGCTTGTGGGGGCTCAAGAATATGACCTATTGAGTCATAGAGGAACTGTAAACTGAATCAGTGAAAGAAGTAACACACCAATAAAATTGGGGATTCCTGAGGTACTGAAGAATTTGGTATATAATAGGATCAAAATAAATAGATGGGATAGTAGATAGAATGCCAAGCCTGGAGTCAGTAAGACTAATCTTCATGAGTTCAAATCTACCTCAGTCACTTACCAGCTGTGTAAAACTATTTACCTCAGTTACCTCATCTGTGAAATGAGCTGGAGAAGGAAATGGCAAATCATTCCAGTACCTTTGCCAAGAAAACCCCAAATAGGGTCAGAGAGTTGACTAAAATGACTGAACCACAACAACAAAATGTTCCAAAATGTTCTTTGCAGTTCTGGGGCCTAGTATAGTGCCTTGTATACAGTTGGCATTTGACATATACTTGTGGAATAGAATTAAATGTGTGGCAAGTACTGATTTTTTCCCACTGCCCCCCCATTCTGTTTTTTTCAACAAAAAATAGTGACCTTGATAGTGACCATGAAGAATCCAAGGAAGTTTTCCTCTGAAGTTCCAACCTTGATAGGTCTTCATGTTGAGAAACATGCCAGAACCATGTCCTGGCTCTTGGTTGCCTCTATTCCTTCTAGAGATATTTCTCCCTTGCTCTTCTTTCCTTCAGTGCAGAGTTTTCTTGGCCAGGCTTGGGTTTGTTTGGACAGGAAGCTCTACCTATAGTAACAGTACAGCAAATTGTTGAGTAATCAGTTGGAATGATGGCCAAACAAAGCCACATCATCCTAAAAGAGGTCAACCTGATGGTCACAGGAAAAAAAATGTGGCCTCTGACTCACATTGCCTTGGGGGACCCACTCACTTAAGTGTTGTTTCTTATTGGAAAAGCACATGAGATAGAATGTGACTCATTGCTTTCTTCCCTGGAGAATTTTGGAAAATTATGTGTTTTTCCCCATTCTTTCTGACACATATTCAGTTTGGGGAGCTACTGACAAAAACAATAGTTGTTCAGACCATATCATGACTGCTTGAAAGGACTAAATGTGATTAACTTGAAGAAACTATAATTTTGAAGAGAAACGATAAGAGTCTTTAAGTATCTGAAGGATTGTCTTGTATAAGAGGCAATGGACTTATTCTTCTAGATCTCAGAATGCAGAAGTGGTAGTAATGGGTGAAAATGATGGAAACTGACTTTGGTTTAATATAAGGGAAGGGAACAAGCATTTATTAAGCACCTACTATATGTCAAGCACTGTGTTAATGTATGCATTGATATTAAAAATAAATAACAAGAATGAACACAATTTGTGGTCAACTATTGCTGTTATTCAGTCATTTTTAATTGTGTCCAACTCTTTATGACCCCATTTGGGATTTTCTTTACAAAGATACTGGAGTCATTTGCCATTTCCTTCTCCAACTTATTTTACAGATGAAGAAACTGAGGCAAATGGAATGAAGCAAGTTGCCCAGGGTCGCACAGCTAGTAAGTGTATGAATATAGATTTGAACTCTGGAAGATGAGTCTTCCTGACTCAGGTGTGGCATATAATAGCTGTCTCAGTAATGGCCTCCTGTAGAGTTCCAAATTATTCACTTTGAGGATTAATAGAAGCCTAAGAAAAAATGAAAAATGGGTGATATTTGACTTTAATTGTCCACAATTTCCTTTCCTGTGTTTTCCCCTCTGGTTCCACTGCCTTTCTCCCCTGACTATTCATTGTTGTAAGAAAGAAGGACAGCAGGAGTATAGTGGGCAGAGCCCCAGATTCCTAGGCAATGAGATCCTGATTCAAGTGTGGTCTCTGGCCACGTCTGTTGGAAGTGTGACCTTGGGAGAGTCATTTTCCCTATCAATAACCCCAAGAAACTTTCTAAGGCTATAGACTGAGGAAAATACCATGATGTATTAGTTGAAGGAGTTTCTTCATTGGAAATACCCTCCATTGGGCTAGACTGTCTCTCCCTCACCCCACTCGCATCATACCATACCCCTAAGGGAACACAAGATTTAAAGGTGGAGGGGTTCTTAGAGATCAGTTGGTCTAACATTCTCATTTTTACAGATGAATAATCTAAGACTCTTAGAATTAAATAATGTGCCCATGGTCACCCAGGGATAATTGCAAAGCTGGTATCAAACCCAGGTCTTCTGATGTTAAAATCTGGACTCAGATAAAACTAATTTATAGTAATATGTTAGTGAATATTTACAATCCTCTACTTCAACTTCCATTCAACCTGGAGCATTGGAGTATGTTTTTAATTGACTTTATTTACAGACAATGAAGAAAGCAAAATAATCTTATAAACATGAGCAGATATTGGAGTATTTTGAAAAAGAATTAGCAGAGATAAACAGAAATGCCTAGAAAGAACAAAGGAAAAACATTTAATAATGGCTAGCATTTCTGTGTTCACCAACCAGCTCTTTAAAAAAAAGTATACCAACATATTTAATCTGCATTATCAACATCTTCTCCATCACAACAATCAACAAAATAATATATCCAGCCCAAGTTTTGACAATTTCACACGGAGGTACATAATGCTCAAACTGAAAATTTAACAATCAGCACCACTGAGCCAGTTTGAGCTGGCTCAAAGACATCTCTGACTTGAATATCTCTATATTTTATCTTTACAAATTTTATCTTATTTTATCCTCATGACAACCCCATGAGGCACTTGTTTTTATTATAAACATTTTTTATTTGAGGAAACTGAGGATGACAGAGGCTTAATGATTTGCCAAGTATAATGTAGCTAGTAAGCATATGAGGCAGGATTTGAACTTACAACTTCCTGACACACCGAGTTGAACATTCCTTCTGTAAGACTTAAATTAATATCCACCATAGTACCACTAGTTATCTCATTTAGAATGTTAGGTGAAATAGGGAAGCAGTGTTAGAAGGAAGCTGGACTTGGATGCTAGCTTGAAATTATGGATCTGCAAGTTTAGAATCTTGGGCAAGTCAAATAATTTAACCTCTTGGAATTTCAGCATCCTCAGCTGTGACATGGCTTGATTGGACCAGATGATCCCCAAGGTTCTTTCCAGTTCCAAATCTAGTATCCTGGAGTTTTGGGGTAGAAATCCTTCCCTGTGACTTTAACTCATGCCATATTGGCCATTCTCTAAATGCCTGGTTCAGCAGTGTTGTAAAACTTACATTCAGGCTCCTTTTCTTTGAACTTATTAGCACTTCCACCAAAGAACTAGTAGAGAGAAAGAAAGATTGAGAAATGTTAATAAAACTATTTCAAGATCAATAGAATGGTGGCCTCTGGCTTCCTGAAAACTTAGGGCAAAGCTGCTTACTATCATCACTATTTCCCAAAATTGGATATAATCACTGCTCCCTAGTTCTTTTGTTCAAGAGAAAACACTGAAATAGGGACAGCAAAGTGCTATTATACCAATTTGTACCTCTTTTTGGTAGGTACCAGAAAATCCATAAAACTAGTCATTTGCATGGCCTTAGGGAGAAGACAGGGGCAGCTAAGTGGTGAGTAGACAGAGTGTTAGACCTGGAGTCCGGAAGATTCATGTTCCTGAATTCAAGTCTGGCCTTAGACATTTATTTGCTGTATGGCCTTCAGCAAGTCACTTAAACCTGTTTGCCTCAGTTTCCTCATCTGTAAGATGAGCTGGAGAAGGAAATGGCAAACCACTCCAGTATCTTTGTCAAGAAAACCCCAAATGGATGTAGACACTAAATGATCACCTTAGTGCAATTATCAATAATGTGGAAATAGGTTTTGATCAATGATACATGTAAAACCCAGTGGAATTGTGTGTTGGCTACGGGGAGGAGGGGTCTTGGGGGAGAGGGAAAGAACATGAATCATGTAACCATAGAAAAATATTCTTAAAAAATTAAAAAATTAAGAAAATTAAGAAAAAAAAACCCCAAATAGGATTGTGAAGTGTCAGATATAACTGAAATGACTGAATTAAAAGGGAGAGGACAGACTCTTCCCATTCAGCTATGACAAGTTATTCATTCTGTTTTCTGAAGAGTTACCTAGGAAAGAATACAATTTAGACCAAAAGCATCAGACTCAAATAGAAATGGGTGCTTCATATTAGCTTAGAAAACTACATATTAACATTATCTGTGTTTTCCTTTGGGACAGCTAGGTGGTATAATGGATAAAGTTCTGGATCTGAAGTCAGGAAGACCTGAGTTCAAATTTGGTATTAGACATTTACTAGAAAGGGGGACTATTAAACTGTATTAAATTTCACCTTCTGGAGTTCAAATCTAGTCTTGGACAGTTACTATCTTTGTGATCCTGGGCAAGTCACTTAATCTTTGCCTTAGTTTTCTCATCTCAAAATAAGCTGGAGAAAGAATGACAAATCATTCTTTGCCAAGAAAACCCAAAATGGGGTCACAGAGTCAGATACAACTGAAAAATGACTGACTGACATTTTATTGTATATTTATTTATTTTGCTTAACATTTCCCAATAACATTTTAATGTGTTTTTAATGAATTCAGAAGTGTTGTGGGCCCCATGTGGACCATGGGCCATGTTTTTAATGGTTCTGATTAGATCAATAACAACTGGTATTATTATAGAGGTTTAGAATGTATGAAGCACTTTACATATAATCTAGACAGCTAGGTAGTACCATGGAGAGTATGCTAGACCTAGAGTCAGGAAGACCTGAGTTCAAATTCGGTATTAGACATCTACTAGAAAGGGGGACTATTAAACTGTACCTAAGAATTTCCAGAGAATGCCTATTGACTTAACTTTAAAATGCAATATTATCTCTATTTTATTATATATTTGATTTATTTTTATTAGATATTTCCCAATTACATTTTAATCTGGTTTGTGCTGCACTGAAAAGTGTTGTGGGTCACTTGTGGGTGTAAGGATGGAATTTGTGCAAGGGGGATGGGACAAAAGGAGCCAGAGAAGGAGTGGCTGACAGTTGGTGACAGTTGGTGACAGTTGGTGATGGTTGAGACCAGAGAGGATTCTGGGAAATTCTCCAGAGGGAGGAAGGAGGAAGGAACTTCCGGCAGAGGACTGAGAGAGAGATGGGGAGAACATCAGCTCGAATCCAGCCCTGAGGGCTTCCTGAGGATCTGTCTTTGGACATTGAAACCTGAATTCCCTGGTCAAAGGCATTCCATCAATTATTACCCAGCAAGACTTCAATCATTGAGTCAGCTTAGTGTTTGGACTCCATTTTGGGAGCAATCTCTTAGGCTCCATCCCCCATTATCCAACCTTGCTGAGAGACCCTTTCCAGTCTAACTTGCAATTATAGAGGATAGAAACAGAAACAGAAGGAGAAGGGACGGGAGACGCTTAGGAGTGGGAACCCCAAAGGTTCCCACCCGAGCAACAGACCCCATAGGAATAGTGAAGAGGGCACCCCAAATCCCTCTTCCCTTCACCCCTTTCCCCAATTGTGATTAATAAAAGCCATTCATTAGTCAGATAGCATTCCAGAGTGCCTGAGAGATGAGGGGGAGGGGAATCACAGCTTGTTCTGGCTGCCTCCATCTTGAAGCCAGACCACCCACTGTGAAGTTGGCTGACCTCGGGGGAGGCTTGTGTGAACCCTGCCCTCATTCAGAATCAGATTGGGGTCCCCCATATCTCATCTTATAGGGAAGCCTTGCCCTCAACTCCTGTGGGGTAGCATGACCATCCAGGTCACCCAGTTTCAGGGTGATACCCCCTCGAAGTCTCCCAGAGTGTATATTTGGCAAGAAGGAAGAGCTTCAAGAGAGTCTCACCTTCACAGACTCTCTCTCTCCCACTCCATCCCTAACATTTGGTTACTGGCTCCCTTTTATTGTTACATGGGCCTGGTATTTGACATCTCTGCTCTAGGCAACTCTCAAAGTTCCAGAGAAGGTGCCAACCTACAAAGGTCTATAAAATCTCCCTCTCCTGGAGATTTTCTAAAATAAAGAAATCACAGGCCCAGACTCCTGTAATTCTTGTGTGTGTGTGTGTGTGTGTGTGTGTGTGTGTGTTTTTACTTTTTTAACGTTTATTTATTTAATTAATTTAGAAGATTTTTTTCCATAGTTATATGAATCATGTTCTTTTGCTCCTCTCCTCCCACTCCCCTCCCGTAGCCAATGAGCAATTCCACTGGGTTTTACATGTCAGACCCCTGTAATTCTTGACTTCAAGTTGTAGACTCTTCCCATTATACCAGCTTGTCAGCAGGACAAACTTGTGTGGTTTGTTAAGGGGCCTCTTTGTACCCTAAAGGGACCACAAATAAATTTCTTCAAATGGCAGAAAAATGCTGTATTTGAGGCCTGAAGCAGAGTCTAACCTGCAGTCTCTAATGAATCAGAATAGTATGGCCAAAGCTTCCTAGTTGGTGTTAAAATGCTTCCTGTATCTGATTAACACCTATGCTCTATATTACCCTGGAGGCATTTCACAATTTCAAATAAGAATTTTCATCTAAGGCATCATCGGATTTCTTTCCATGTGAGCTGATAATCTTCCCCCAGGACTTGAGTGAGAGTTATCTCATTCTCTCCTTCTGAGGAGCCAGCAGAACCACATCCTCATTTCCATTTTCCATTTACTGCTCCCCAAACTTTGAATATTTGAATGACTCTGAGGCCTCCTTACACTACAATCTCTTTGCATTCAACCAACTTTCAATATTTATAATCCAAATAATTCATGAAACATAGTAGCTTAGTCCTTTTTCCCCTCTTGTTTCAAAAACAGGTTCAGAGTCTTCCTCTATGAGCCTATGAGTAAGAGAAAATTTTGTCAAATGTATTTACAGCACCTGCCAGCTATTGTACTTGCTAAAAGCAAATTAGACTGGTAGTTGGGTGAGCTGAGTAACCAAGAGCCATTAGAGACATTTGTTAGCAATATTCATGCCACAAATCTGTGGGAAATATTTGCCTGTCATTCCTAGATTGACTGATGTCATACTTTCCTGATTAATAGGAGGTATGTCCAGGCAGGCTTAAATAAGCCTAGGATCAGTCAAATGTAATTTCTTCATTATTTTTAACCTGATTTATCTAAAATAGATTCTTTATCCTCCTGGCATCCCACTCTCCTCCCACCACAAAAAATGACATGGTTATACATCAAAGAAAGTGTATGAAATTAGCACTGCTGAAGTTCAGAGTGCTAGTTTCTGTTGGTTCATTTGTGTAGTCCAAAACTGCAAAAACCAAGTCATTCTGGAATAGAGAGAATAGGATTTAACTGAAAATAATATGCTTGCCCAGTTTTCTTGCCTTTCTCTACTTTATGGAGAGTCTTATATATTAGAGAGTGTAGGAACCTGCTTAGGAACCACACAAGAGGTATATTGCACCTTCTGGGAGATTCCTACAAAATGGCCCACATGGACTTGCAGACTGGATCCTCGAAGAGGTCTATGGGAGACAACTACCTTGGATTCTAGGGATTATCCTTTGAGTAGCTACTTCTAACACTATAGTTCATGAGCCCCCACAAATAGATTCTTGTTAATACTCAGCAAAATAGACATCTTAGCAAAGGTGCTTCCTAAGATGACATAAATAAAAAAGTTGCTATAAAACATTTACCCCCTAAACTTGGGCGTACACTTCCACAGATACACACAGTATCCATGAGATAAATGGGTGCAAATTTAGAACACAACAATAGTGGCAAAAGCAGGTTACAACTCCTGGTAGTGCAGGACTTGGGAGTCCTTTCTTTTGTTATCAAGTCCTCATACTATGTTCCCTGGGTTTGCCCTCTTGAGGCCCTACATTATTATGAGTAATTCATCCTGCATTTCTGTATTCCACACTTTTTCTTTTTTAAAAATATTAAAATTACCTTCCATTTTAGAATCAATTCTGTGTATTGGTTCCAAGGCAGAAGAGCGGTAAGGGCTAGGCAAAGGGGGTTAAATGATTTTCCCAGGGTCACACAGTTAGGAAATATTTGAGGTCATATTTGGATCCAGGACCTCCTGTCTCTAAACCTGGCTCTCAATCCACAGAGCTACCCACCAGGCTTCTCCCCAAACTCCTTCCTCCCATACTTTTTCAATATTTTTGGATTAATGCAAAATTGGCTCTTTCCAGAAGGTTTTGCATTTCTGGCCATCTTCCATAAGACTACGTGCTTCTTCTTTTGTGTTCCCAATACTATGGTCAAAGAGATGTAAATATACACCTTTTTCCTCATTGTTACTTCCCAATCATTTCCTGGACAACATCCCTTCTCTGCTGAGGTTCCGTCTATTCTGTCCATTATGTGAACTGGTCCATACTTTTGTTGTAGTCATCTTCCATTTTCTTGGTCATTCTTTCCCCGATCTCAATGAGTTCAACTTCTGTCTCAAAATCTTCTATTCTATGCCAACCCTTGTCCTCCTACTTGTCTTTGAAATTCATGTCTGTGTTCCCTTGAACAACCTTACCTCCTATTTTGTCAACCTCCTTGGTTTCCAAAATCAACATCTTCACTCTACTTTAACCATTTATGATCATGATCATCCCTTTGATTTCACCATCACCCTATGCTACCTTTATGATTCAGAACTCTTGACATTCTTCGTTTTTATCTTAGGCAGATAGGTAGGTGGGGCAGTGGATAGGAGCACTAGGCCTGGAATCAGGAAGACCTGAGGTCAAATCTGGCCTGAGAAACTTATTAACTGGGTGATCCTGGACAAGTCATTTAATCTCTGTCTCAATTTCTTCAACTATAAAATCAGAATAAATTAAAGCACCTACCTCTTATAAAAGAGGAAAATGGGAAGATTATGGTTGGACTGGATATTCAAAGTTTGGACACCAGGAATCGATTACTATAAGAGACCCAAGTCAGGATGACTTTTATGGTGGTTTATTTACAATTAGGAAGGTTGAAGGTAGGGAAATTGAGAGAGAGAAACTCTGGCCTGGACTGGAGGCTTGAACCAGGTAGGGCTTCAGAGGCTCCAGCAGAGGGGGCACAGAGTTTTCATCACTTCCTGCATCCACTTCCAGTTTCATGTGGACAAATGGCAGCCTCTACCCTGTTTTGGACTGCCCAGTGGGGCAGTCACTTGTTTTTGATTTGTCGCTTACTATTACTATCATTTAATTCTAAATTGGGTGGGGTGACATTATTCCTGGTGGCTAAAGTCTAAAGAATGAATGAGGATGAGCTAATTCCAGTTACATAACTCTTACAGTTGCTATGAGGATAATATTTCTTAAGAGTTTACTACAGTGCTTGGTACATACTAGGTATTTAACAAATGCTTGTCCCTTGCCCCCTTAATATTGTACCCCATCTCTTCATTTGCATCACTCTTCCTATAGCCGACATTAAATTTCTTTTCTCCTTTCTAAAATTTTTTGAATTCTTTTTGTTCTTCATCACAGTCTTTCCTGTTATATTTCCTTGATTAAGTCCTTACTCCTTTTGAATAAAAAAAAACAACAGTTGAACAAAACAGACCAACAACCCAAACAAATCTTATGGTTTATGCAGCATTTCACACCCAGAGTCTTCCACCTCTCTGCTAAGAGAAGGGATGTATGGTTCACTGGAACCAAGATTGTTCATTGCAGATACTAAGCATTCAATTCCATTTTTTAGTATGGTTTTCAGTTACCTTATTTTAATCAAAATATATCTATATTACTTGATATAACTCTTTGAAGGTCTGTCTGAATTTCTCATGTTAGTAATTTCTTGTAGTGCAAGAATATTTCCTCACATTCATATGCCACAATCCCATCAGCAATTTTCTGATTGATGGGAACCCATTTTGTTTTCCATATTTTTATTACCATAGAGTGTTTGCCATAACCTTTCTTTCTGAGGTTGAGCTCTTACATGTATGCGTGTCTAATAATGGCATATACATCTGGAGAACAGACTCTTTTCTTAAGGAGCTCACATTCTAAAGGGGGAAGGCATATTTTAGGGGGGTTATTTGCATGTTGATGCAAATAACTGTTAACATATAACATATATACAATGTAAGTAGAAAAATCTAGAGGAAACAAAAGTGAGACTAGAAAAGACCTCATGTAGAAGGTGGGATTTCAGCTAAGTGTTGTTTTTTAAAACTTTTACCTTCTATAATCAATACTAAATATTGATTCTAAGCTAGGAGAATAGAAAGGTCTAGACAATTAGGGCTAAATGACTTACCTGAAGGACACATAGCTAGGAAGTGTGATGCCAGATTTGAACCCAGAGCCTCCCATCTCGAGGCCTGACTCTCTATCCACTGAGCCTGCCCCATCACTAAGTCTTGAAAGAAGTTAGGTAAGCCATGGAAATCATAGGTGAAGAGAGAAATAGTTCTAGGCACTGTGGACAACCAGTGAAAACAAACAGAATTGGAGGATGGAGTGAGGAATAGCAAAAAGGCCAGTGTAACTGGATCATAGAGGAGATAAAGAATGAGGTAAACGACAAAGAGGATTTTATATCGAATTCTGGAAATAATTGAAATTTTCTGGGTGGAGTGATGAGACCTATTCTTTAAAGGAAATAATTTTTCTTTCCATCCTTGTCCTTTTACCAGTCATGACTTGCCAAATCCTACCCCTGAGTTGCCCTACCGATCCATTTTCTCCACTCCTACTTGAATACTGCTGGAAGAAGTCACAAATCAGTGTTTATGGAGGTCCACTACGAAATGGTGTAATCTAATCTCAACCTGGTCCTCACTGCTGCATGGAAGTCTTGTTATATGACCCTTCTTGTCTTTCTATTAAATTCTCTGCAATCAGTGTTCTAAAGCTTCCCTTCTCTTCTCAAGCCCCTGACTACAACCTCCTCTAATTTTCCTCTCTACAGGAGAAACTTACTCTTCACTCTACTGAGAAAATACATTATCCATCAGGAGCCCTCTTCTTCTCTTCTCTATAATTTGACCCATCTTTCATCATTCCTTATTATTTCCCTTTGCTCTAGTCTCTGAGGAAAAGATATCCCCTTTTCCTTATCAAGGCTAGCCACATTCCATCCCACTCCCTCACTTCTTCAGAAATTTCCACTCCTTAATCATTTTCGTTCTCTAATCTGCATTCTTTCCTTAGCTGTCATCCACAAATACATGTTGGTCTGCCATATCTTCACTCTGCCATTAGGAGCCCTGTCTTCTCCTGTCTTTCCCCTCATCTAGTCCCAGCCTTCCCAGAACACATTCTGACTACATGACAGCCCACAGAGCTTGAATGCAATGGGAATTGTCAGCTCTCTTACTTCTGATGATCATTTAGTCAATCAGCTATCATTTATTGAGCACTGTGCTAATCACTGGAAACACACACACAAAATAGGGCAAAAACAAAAACAAATCCAGAAGAGATGGAGAACAGTGAGGTCTTATAAGCTATCCTACCACTGCCTCTTGAGGTCCTTTAGACTTTACCATCTACCTTATCCCTGTGCCCTGCAGAATACTGGCACTGTCATCAGACTTACTTAATCTAAGGTTCCTTTGGCCTTGCCATATGCAAGCTGGTGAGCTTTCTTTTTTTTTTAAACATTTCTTTTCATTTTTTATATATAACATAGCAATAATATAATACATATTATTTGTTTAAACCAATGGTTCCCAAACTTTTTTGGCCTACTGCCCCCTTTCCAGAAAAAATAAAAAATATTACTTTGCGCCCCCTGGAAATTATGAAACTATTTATTGAACTCAAAATAGAATGTAATACAAAAAAAAGTGTGGCCATCACCACTCCCCTGGATCACTGCAGCACCCACCAGAGGGCAGTAGCACCCACTTTGGGAATCACTGATATATAACATAACAATAATAAAATACATATTATTTGTTTAAACTATGTAATAAGTTAAATGAATATGCTTATCTAAGAGAACAAATTCTCGAATCAGTTATATCTATGTCTCCATCTTCCCCCTCCCCCTCTGGCCCATTCCTCCCCATTCCCAAAGAAGGCATTCTGGGAAGATGGCAGAATAGGACAGAAGTTTACTTCACTTTAGAAATTCCTCCACAAATGTTTAAAATAAAAATTTCTTTCCTGGCTCATTTCCCCCCTTTAAAATGTGAGTTTCTTTGAGAACAAGAGCAAGGACACCTAGCACTTTCTTCAGCATTTAACACAATGTTTAGCACACAGTAAGTGGTTAATAAAGGCTTTTATATTCATTCATTCCTTCTTCAAAATCAAATCAAACCAAAAACCCTTTCACTTGACTCAGCCATTCTTTCAAATTACTTACCTATGTGTGAAATTAATATAAAATGTAACTCCTTACCTGTGCATGCGTATTGAGTCAGAACACCAGTGAGTCATGTGACTAAAGTGCCTCGTGGGTGGACTTCTGAAAAGGTCTGGTGGAAGGCCCTGTGAGGGGTGATGTGTCTGGAAGTCTGGACAGGGACCCTGATTGAAGTGGAGGCTGGCCAATCAGAGACCTAGAAGGAGTGACATCATTGGCCTTATAAGAAAGGGTACAGAGCACAAGCTAGGTCTCGTGCTTGGGACTCTCTCTCTGGTTAGACATGAGACTCATTCCCTTCTCTGGAGTGTTTAATACTCCACTTGAACCTTAACTGGGGATTGGATCCCAAGAGGCATGGAAGTGTTTTATTTTGTTTTGTTTTGTTTTGTTTTGTTTTGTTTTTTGTTAGGAAGACCTGGTGATCTTTCTCTCTTTCACTACCTCTTTCTAATTTTTACTAATAAATAATCATCAATTAATATGCAGTCTCTCCAAGGAATTTTAATTATTATACCTATATCTCTCCTTTTCATAGACAAATGCCTCATTTATTTTCTTTGTCTTCATTTCCTCATTTCTTACTTATTTCACTCCCACTTGTAAATGGCCTTCAACTCCATCATTTAACTAAAACCAAACTCACTAAGGTTGCCAGTGATCTTTTCACTGGTAAATCTAATGACTGTTCTCACTCCTCATTCAACTGACCTTTGCAGATTTTGACACTGTTGGCCATCCTTCCTCTTATATATTCACTCTTCTCTTGATTAGTATGACATTGTACAGTCTTGTAATATCCACAACTCCTCCCTCTTTCTCACCCCACATATCCAACCAATTATAAAATCCTGCTGTTTACCCAGTTCTTCCTCAAAACGATCTCTCATTTTCCTCTCCTTCTCTCTGTTCATACTACCATCACTTTAGTTCAGGTCCTCCTTATCTCTCACCTGGACAATGGCTTTCTAACTGGTGCCTCTACTTCAAGTCTCCTTCCTTTCCTCTAGAAAGTAGCCAGAGTGATTTTTCTTGAAGCATATGTCTAACCACATGTGATATTTCCCCTATTTATTAAAATTCATTGCCTCTAGGACAAAATAGAAACTCATGTGGCTTTTAAAAACCTTTCATAATATTGCTTCAATCTTCTTTTCTAAACTCATTAAGCATTACTTTCTTTCCCTCTATGGTCTTTCTGCTATTCCTCATATATAACATTCTATATGTCCATGTTTTCACATTTGCTATGCTCTAAAGGGAAGGAGGTAGGGTATGGGAGATGGAGGAAGGAATATATTGATGAAGACACAAAAAATTCAGCTTACCAAGGTCTAGTGTAAGAATATATGGAACATACAACAAGTTAGTACAGTAAGCCAGATTTGTCGAGAACACATAGGTATAATAAAGGAGGACTGCCAGAGAGAATTTGCTGTAGCCCTGATCCCAGATGATAGCCCTCAATCAATATAGTCTGGTGACTTTTTATTGGGTTCTTATCTTGGTATCTTATCTTAACTTTACTGGGAAGGGAATAAAGAGCCTATACCATGAGTCTGGTGTTGATTCATGTTGGGATTCTTGTGAGGAGCACTGCAAGGAGAACTGGGGAACTGGTGACTAGTAAATTTTCAAACTTCCCAGTAGTGGGACAAAAAGGACTTTGGGCCATGGCTCCTAGGACTCCTGGTCTTGCTCTGACAGGGAGATTCAAAAGTTTTAGCTTCCTTAGGGCAGCTGTCTTTATTGGTGTAGGGGAAGCTACTGGTGGGACCCTGGAGTATACTCTTCTTAGTCCCACCTCTTATAATCCCTCTCTTCCTTCAAGACTCAGCCCAAGTGTCACCTTCTACAAAAAGACTTCCTTTCATCCCCTAAACACTAGTGTTTCCTTTCCTTAAATCACCTTGTATTCACTTTTTATTTACTCTGTCAATATTTACATATGTAACATGTTGTCTTTCCCAGTATAATGAAAGACTCTTGAAAGCAATGACTTTCCCAGTTTTGCTTTTGTATTCCCAAATCTAGAATGGCTTAGCACATAATGAATATCCAATAAATGCTTGTTGATTGGTTGAAACATCTGTTAAATTACATGGTTGCACTAAAGCAGGGGATCTCAACTGGTTTTGTGACGTGGATCCCTTTGGTAGAGGGATGAAAGTTATGGACCCCTTCTCAATGTTTTTTAAATACAGAGAAGAAAATGTTATTAAGAGAGTGGCTATAAATATTTTAGAACATACAGGTTCTTTCCCCTCCCCCTCCATAACCTTAGGAAATAACCCTAATTATGGAATTACTGGAACAAAAAACATAGAAAGATTTGTAACACTTTCAGTATAATTCCAGATTTTCCTCCAGAATGATTGACTCAGTTCACAGTTCCACCAATAGTCTATTAGTATCTCCATTTTCCCACATACCCTCCGAAATTTGTCATTCGTCCTTTTTATCATTTTAACCAATCTGATAGGTATGAGATGATACCTCAGAGTTGTTTTTATTTGAATTTTTCTAATTAATAATAATTTTGAACATTTTTTTCATAATTATATGGCTTTGATTTCTTCATCTAAAAACTGTTCATGTCTTTTGATCATTTATCAATTGGGGAATGACTCATATTCTTATATATTTGACAAAGTTCTCTTTCTATTTTAGATATGAGACCCCTATCTGAGAAACTGTCTATGGCAGTAATGGCGAACCTATGGCACAGGTGCCCAAGATGTCACACAGAGTACTCTCTGTGGGCATGTGACTGCCCTCCCTCTCAGTTGATTGCTAGAAAGGCAGGGGGACTAGGGTGGAACTGCTCCCCTCCCCCTCTCCAACTCACCTTTTGACATTTTTTCACATGACTGGCCCCTGGGCCCAACAGTTCAATGGGAGCACTTTCTCCCTCTCCTGTGTGTGGTAAAGGGTGGAGCAGGGAGTATCCAGAACTCTTGGGAGAGAGGGGCATGGCACTCTATCTTGGGGGGTGGGGCAGGACCTGGCACAGCATCTCTAAAAGATTTGCCATCACTCATTTATGGCATATGATTATGATGGAATGCTACTGTGCTATAAGAGATGGCAAGCAGGTTAATACTGGAAAACCATGTAAATTATGAAGAATAAAGTAAGCAGAACCAAGAAAACATTAAGAGCAACAGAAATATTATCTGATGAATACTTGTATATGTTCACCTCTAGAGAAAGAACTGATAAATAGAAATAAGAAAGACATTGTTATGTGTGTGTGTGTGTGTGTGTGTATACATATATAATCTCCTTTTGTCGAATGATGTCTTCTCTCATGGAGGAGGGGAGGGAGGAAGGGAATTAACCGGGTATTTTAATGTAACAAATAAGCAAATGAGTAAATTTTTTTAAAAGATTACAAAGGAAATGGCTATCAAGACATAGTTATCAAAGTAGTTTTAAAAACAAGTTAATTAGCCCCAGGTTAATAGTTCCTGCACTAGATGATGTCTGGGTTCCTTTCCATTTTTAAATACTGTGAACCTAAGATTCCATGTCTTTCTACCTTATCTGCAAAAAAAAAAAAAAAAAAGAGATGCTTTTTCAAATGACTTGTTGAAATTCATCTACAACCTTGTTAAAAGGAAAATTCTTTGTTCAGATCCTCATCTTGATTAAGGAGGCAAAACTCAGGACAAAGAGAATTAAAAGAGTTTTTTAAAGTGCATCAAGGTAGCAACATATTGAGGGGCTGATCACAGGGGATCAGCAAATGGTTTCAAAATGAGCCAGATTTTATTAATAATTTTTATAATGGGGTAAAAGCAATTCAGATAGGTACACAGTAAAAGGACTTGGACTCTTACATCTCACTTTCTCCCCATGGTAGTAAGTGCATGACAATTTGCAGGTAGGGGTATAAACATATCAGGTAAGGGTACTTGACAAAGAGCTAGTAATACAAAAAGCTGCCAACTTGCCCTTGACTTCCCCAATAGTCTCCCCCCAAAATGATTGAGAGACAGAGAGAGGAACAAGAACAATGGACCACTGAGTCACCATAACCTTCAACTGCATTTCCTTAACAATGAATTAGTTTACCATTTTAAATTTAGTAGATTACAGGACTCAGAGGGGATTGGACACAGGACAGAAATTTTCAGGGATAGGAGCTTAAAGAAATAGGCATTTTTTCAGGGATAGGAGCAGGCAAGGAATGTCTGGGAGAAGGGAAGAATGGGAAAGTTTCACCATATAGGTAGATCTCAGTAATCACTGAGTATCTTTGAAAAGGAGTAGAAGGAAAAAATATAAAGAGAAGGTATCAAGAAGAAGAAATGAATGCTGAAAAAGGATGAAGCAATTATGCAAATAGAAGAGACAGGTGGACAATAGGTGAAAGAGAACAAACTTTTATTAGGCACCTAATATTTTTCAGGTATTATGCTAAATGGTTTACAAATATTATTTCATTTGATCCTTATAGCAACCCTGGGAGGTAGGTGTTATTATTCTCCCCATTTTAGAGTTTAGGAAATTTAGGCAAACTGAGGTTAATTGACTTATCCAGGGTCGCTCAACTAGAAAGTGTAGGAGGCTATACTGACTCCATGCCCAGTGCACTATCCACTGCACCATCTAGCTACCAATTCCTCCAAGCAGAAGGGGAACTTTAAACTATCCCAGTTAAGTGTTGATACAATACAAGTTTTTACTTGTTTGTTTTTTTTTCCACTTTAACTTCATTCTGTGATTTCTAGTTTGTTCTTCCTTTCTTCGTATCTTTTTCTTAATTTTATTACACGGTACTGTATTGTGGAGGGATACTGTCATGTAGTGGAGAGAAAAGATCCAGGTTCAAATCCTGACTCCCCACCCTCAATTATCTATATTGTCTCATGTTCCTCATCTGTTAAATGAGGATAATCCTATATCCACTCCTGCTTACTTCATGGGGTAGATGTGAGGATCAGATAAGGTCATAATCACGATAGCTGACATTTCTAAAGTGTAAAGATCTTAGAGTGCTTTTTTATCTCTTTCTCATCTGACCTTCCTAATCACCTTGTGGGTAAGTGGGCAAAATGCTTTGTAATTATAAAGAGTTCTATAACCACTCAACTGAACTAGACCAGGATCTCTGCCTTTGAGATCATCAAAAGTTTTGGCCAAATTAAAAGTCAGAGTAGGGTGTGAGCATACAGGCAAAGGGAAGGAAGGGTAAAAGATCAATGCAAGATGGTTACAGAATAGATGCCTGTAGATATCCTGAATAGCACACACTCACTTCCCCAAACGGGAAGTAATTATCTTGTTTAATTAAGAATCATTCTAGAGGGGGCCCAGAAAATACTCCAGGGACTTATTTCACATCAAGTTCCTGAATGGATCTCAAACCATTGTAAAGGATTGGAAGGTTGGGAGAGAGATAAGAACTAATTAAGAAGATGTTCTGGGAAGATTCCCTTGTGGGAAACAAAAGTTTTGGAATTCTATCAAGCAAAGAGAGCTGGAAACTCACTCAGGGGGACCCTCGAAACCCAATTGAACCTGGAAAAACTGTTTGTAATTTTGTTTATTCTTTCTTTTTTTAAACCCTAAGATTCTATCTTAGAATGGACACTAGGTATCCATTTCAAGGCAGAATAGCTAACAGGAAAGGCTAGGCAATTGGGATTAAACGACTTGCCCTGGGTTACACAGGTAGGAAATATCTAAGACTGGAGTTGATACTGTGTTGATTCTTACGCAATATGGTTTTGACTCTGCTCCTCTCCATTTTTTTAAATCCTTACCTTCTGTCTTAGAATGAATATTATGTATTGGTTCCAAGGCAGAAGAATGGTAAGGGCTATGCAATTGGGATTAAGTGACTTGCCCAGGATCACCCAGATAGGAAGTGTCTGAGGCCAGGTTTGAACCCAGGACCTCCCATCTCTAGGCCTGGCTCTCAGTCCACTGAGCCACCCAGCTGCCTATTCCTCTCCACTTTTGATGTCAAGGAGTGACTGAGAGTAAGGCGCTGTCTGTGACAAGTACCAACCTACAGAAAAGATTTTCAAAGTAGAGGAAATGGCAAAGGTAAAACCCACCTCTGTTCCCTTCTGTGCCCAGAAATGACTATATGACAAAGGTAAGGGTTCCTTCCTAAAAAAAGAAAAAACACTGAGTCATTTGTAGTAGGTGGTTAATAAGATGAGCTGGTGTTATTATGGTGCCTCTGACATGCCCACTTACAAGGCACTGTGGTTCTATATGCAGGGAAATTAAAAGTCTTATTCCATCTGTCTGATTGAAGTTAGATTAATAAATGTGTGGTCCCTTCAGACATAAAGCTGACATTACTGACTCACCATCAATAGGATAAAGTTTTGAGTTCTTTTGTTTGATTCCTTGCCCCCTCCTAGTAGAAGGATGTCTTTCATCTGCTCCCCTTCAGGTTCAAAGCAATAGAAACCAGTTCCAAATGGTCAAAACCAGCTGAGACTAGAAACCTCTGTGAACTGGTTTAAGCATTGGATTCAAAGATGAAGAATTGAGTTCAAATTCTACTTCATACACTTACTTTGTGACTCTAGATATACCATGTAACTCCTTTGTGCCTCTGTTTCCTCACCTATAAAATAGAAGTGGTTGAACTAGAGAGCATAAACCAGGTCTAAAGCTGTAATCTTATTAGCTTGTGAACCTATAAGACAGTTCAGACTCAAGTT
Source organism: Gracilinanus agilis (assembly GCF_016433145.1). Lineage (NCBI taxonomy): Eukaryota > Metazoa > Chordata > Mammalia > Didelphimorphia > Didelphidae > Gracilinanus > Gracilinanus agilis. The sequence goes on from NC_058130.1 coordinate 218,352,932, forward strand.
TCCAAATCCTAGTTAAATAGGAATAAGATAAAGTCTAAACGTGGATTATTTAGGGATCATGGGATCTTAGAGAAAACACATCTGCCTTGGAGAGGTTTCACTGAAACTTCAGATTGTTTAAATACACAGCAGTTGGGAGAGAACTAGTCTACAATTACATCTCTTTGCTCCCTTAAATATTATTAATCAAACAGATATGATTTTCAGGTTCAAACTAAGTTTCTGATCACTGTTAATTAATGAGGGGAAGCAGGAGCCCAAACTTTATATCCAAGACTTGACTCCTTTCTCATCAAATACCAGTTTCTCAATGAGCATACATAGCATTTACCAAAACCCCCATTTAATAGCAAAACAGAAACCAGAGAGAAGTATACATAGTATACAAAGTATATATGCCAAGTGATACAGAGTAAAGGAGCTCTCCTTTTGGGATCCAGACAACTCAACCAAGAGAGAAAATCCTATGTCTCACCTAAGGGGAAGTTTCCCAAAGTGTCTTTGTTATGGCAGTTTGGGGATAGGGTCATGATGAAGATCAACAGTTCCTTTCATGTTGGCTTTTTTCTAGAGACTTTTTCTTCAGCCACTTGAAGTGGGGTTGGCATTGTCTATCTTCATGCTGGAAACTGGAAACCAAAAGATCCCAAAGACTAGAAGAGCTTAGAACCCTCCCTAACCCACCAACACTGTTCTGCCTTTTATGCAAACTAAAGGCATTGATCGCTACCAATAAAGAGAGAGACCCTTAATAATGTCATTTGGGATGGGTTACAGGATAGGAACTGAGTGAAGTTTTGAGCCTAATACATCTTAGAGTCTGGTGTACTAGGGACAGCTGCAGGAGAGTGAGGAAGGTATGCTCTTAAGGTATTGATGGAAAGGTTTGCATGTTCTTGCAATATCTTTAAAATAAATATTTCCCTTGGAGAATCTAGCCTAATGTTACGAGGTTAAATGGAACTGGAGATGCTAGTCCCAGGCTGCTAGCAATGTAAGGAGTACAGCCAGTTAGGGCTTAAAACCACAGCAGAGAAAAGAGATACCCACAAACTCTTCAAGGTACCCTACGACCCTCAGAGACCCAGCCAAACTAGATAGAAAATAGTGATGTGATGGCAGCCTTGGTAGAAGATTTAACTCAAGTGTTTGAGGAGGAAGTCTCTAGAAGATTCTGTATCCCCTCAAAGGAGAACAGAGAGAATGAACTAATGATCACTATTTTCTTGTAGGCACGGTACAAAGGAAAAAACATGGACTCTGGAGTCAGAATACTGGGGCTCAAATCCTGCCTCTGATACTGATCATCTGTGTGACCCTGGGCAAATCACTTCATTGCTCCAGAATCTGTTTTCCATATCTGTAAAATGAGAGATTTGGACTAAATGGTCTTTGTGGTCCTTTCCTTCTCTAGAGAGTGAATTGTATGATAGTGATGATTAGATCCTTCTCCAAAGTATATGGAACTTGTTCTTTCAGATTTTTCTTTTTGGTAGGGGCAGGAATTGAATTCAAGTTCTATGGCCCCACATTCTGGGCTCTCTTTTTTCTCTTGGAATTTCTATTTTCTTCAAGGTTCAATTCAGGGCCAACTTCCCTTACATCAATAGTGTCAAACTCAAATAGAAATTGGGCCACTAAACCACATGTAAGGATCGCTGTGGCCCTCATTTCGACTTAGTTTAACAATATATTTTCTATGTTTTATTATAGTTTAATTTATTTTGTCAGACATTTTCCAATAACGTTTTAGTCTGGTTCTGTTCAAAGCAGGATTGTTGTAGATGTGTTTGACACCTCCCTTCTTCATCAAATCTTTCCTGATTAGTCAGTTGTTTTTACCCTTCCAAATTCCTTTTATCCATATTTTACATGAACTTATCTGTATTGATGTTGTAACCTCCCATCCTGCTCCATGAGATCGGATAAAATGTATATTTAAAAAAACCCAAAACCCTCCACAAAATATTATCTAATTTCATGGAGCTGAAGAGGAAGCTGCAACACCCAAACAGATAAATAAGTGTACCATTTAGCACCTTACATATTATAAGTGTTTAATAAATGCTTCAATTAAATTGAATTGTCCCCCTCAAAAGTCACCTGAAGCTAAGAGTGCTATCTGTTACAGAATGAAATCAATTGGTCCATACAGGGAAGGAACTCATGACCCAACTCTTAACCTTGATCAAGTGAGTAAACCATCCAAATCAGTATTAACACAATCTTGTCATAAGCCACTTGTCTGCTCAAAACACAGATACACAACAATTTAAGACAGGTTTCCATGATCATGTACCCTGAATACTAGCTATAAGCATAAGCCTTGCTAATGGCTTGTAGGCTTACAGTCTCTCCCAAAGTTCTTAGAATCTCTGAGAACTTTTTATCAACTCCAAGTCCTTTAACTTTTTTTCCCATCCCTGACCACTATCCTGGGGATACATGGGAAGGGTTCTTTTCAGTTCCATCATGTACTTTTGCTTAGGAATAGCACTGTCCTCATTGATCAGGAATCTTTGGAAAAAAACATTTCCTTGCTGCTTCTATTTAGGGGCTAGGAGCAGCACTAATATGCTCTCATCACCACCTGAAAGTCCTAGACTGGGAGTACACTATATTTTCAAACCTACTCAAAAGGGATATCAGTTGGCAGAGGGAAATAACCTTGGAAATACGCTTGACTCATTTCCTTGCCTCATGCCCTTAGTCATTTAATCACCAAGTCCAGTTATCCAAAGCCCAGGTCCTTGTCATTTTACTTCTAAAATTCAATATCTGTCTGTCTGTTCTATTTGTCTCCACTTTCCATCCTCCATCCAGCCATTTTTTAATCCTATTGTTCACTTTCAACCCATTCTGTCCCTTTCCATAAGATCAATTTTCCCCAAGTCCCATTTTTCACATCATCAACCTCTACTACTACTCCAAGAGGCTTGATGAATCCCCAGGGCCTACAAAGTAGTTAAAGTCTCAGCCTTGACTTCAGGGGCCTCTAGATTGTGGTCCTTAATATGGAGGCAATGTGGTATAAGAAGAATACATCATATATAGAGTTAGATAATTTGGTTCTAACACCTAACTTTGACTTCTATTGCCTATATGGGCTTGAGCAATGTCCCTAGCTTTTAAGCCTCCAACCAGAGGGCTTTCTTCATTCTTCCAGTTGTTAATGCCCACCTTCATTCTAATTGTATGGCATATATGTTGTCTTTATTTATCTGTATAAATATTTTTAAAATCTGTATAAATATTAATATTTATTTGTATAGATACAAATACTTATCTGTGTGAATAAATTATAAATATAAATCTGTATAAAATTATTTATCTGTATAAATATTATTCCCCCTTCTCCATGAGAATGTAAGCTCTTTGAGGGCAAGGGTTGTCTTGATTTTCTCTTTGTGTTTACATTGCCTAGTATATTACTTAGCATGTAATATGTACGCTTAAAAATAATTGTAGTTGATTTGAAATTATTTTCCTCTCTCTCAAAAATTAAATTAGCTAAAAGTTTCAGTTATGTTAGTTTTTTCTTTATCATACAGTTTTGTATTCTTCATTTCTTTTATAATCTTTTTGTTCACTATTTCATCTAGTTCTCTACTTTTTAAGAATTCTTTTATTTTTCTTTTCGGTTTACTAATTTGATTACCTATTTTTTAAATTGTATGTCCAATTCACTAATCTCTCTTTTCTACTTTGTTAATTTATCTTTTAAGAGAGAAAGTTTTTCTGCTGAGAATCAATTTGTCTGCATATGATTGTCTCATTGCTTTCTTTCCCTTTCCCTTGGTCACACAATCCACTTTTCTTTTAGCTGACTCTGTCACTCCATCTTCTACTACCTAATCCCAATATTATTCCTAAAAAAATTTTTGCTCCATTTTCTTTACATGGCTTGGCAGAACCAATGTTTTTGCATCTGATGAGAGAGAGAGAGAGAGAGAGAGACAGAGAGACAGAGAGACAGAGAGAGACAGAGACAGAGACAGAGAGAGAGTGTGTTTCAGACTGAGTCACTGCTGGTTAGGATTAAGGCAAGAATCCCCCAGATGAATCCTGAAATATGTCTATGAGGTTTTGTGCACTGGATGGACCCACCAGACTGGTGAAAAGAATGAATAGGAGCTTTAAGCATTTAAGTTTCTGATGTAATTTTTTCTTATTTTTATTTTGAGTATTTTGGTCTTATCTCATAGATTCAATTTTAGTTGCTATAGATTTAGGGCATACTTCCTTCTGAATTTTTTCAGGTTGCGGAGTTATGGAGAATACAACGACTCTACCATCTTGCTGATTTCATGTCTATTAACTGAAATTAATTGAATCTAAGTCTTACCTTTCCTTCAAAAGCTACTTTAAGCCCCACTTCCTGGCTGAAATGTCTACCGCCTGCCTGAATCCAAAGTGAATTCCCTTGTCCTTTGAATTTGTTACCTATACCAGCTGTTCTCAAAGTGCAAACCACAGTCTGCAAGATGTACCCAAGACCCTTTCAGTGGGTCCTGGAGATCAAAACTCTTTTCATAACCATTTTTGTTGTTATTGTTGGGCTGTTTTTCAGTCATGTCTGACTCTTTGTGACCCCATTAGGGGCTTTCTTGGCAAAGATCCTGGAGTGGTTTGCCATCTCCTTCTCTGGTTCATCTCACCAACGAAAAAACTGAGGCAAACAGGGTTAAATGACTTGCCTAGGTTTACATAGCCAGTAAGTATCTAAGATCAGATTTGAACTCAGCAAGATGAACCTCCCTGACTTCAGGCCCAGCACTTTATCTACTGTTCCACCTAGCTGCTCTAATAACAGTACTAAGACACTTTCATTTCTAATATATTATCAATTGATAAAACCCACATAGGCTCTTTGTGGCCCTCAAAATTTTTTAAGAATATAAGAGGGGGGAAGCTGAATGGCTCGGTAAATTGAGATCCAGGTCTAGATATGAGAGGTCCTCGGTTCAAATTTGACCTCAGATACTTCTTATATGGCCCTGGGCAAGTCACTTAACCCACATTGCCTACCCCTTACTGCTTTTCTGCTTTGGGACTAATACATAGTATTGATTCTAAAACAGAAGCAGGGTTTTTTTTCTAAGAGAGAGTATAAATAGATCCTAGGACCATAGAGTTTGCCCTGGTCTATGCTATTAATTTAGCATTCATAGTTCTCTTTATGGCTTTGTCTTGTCTCCCCTTGAAGGCAGGACACTCATCTTGTAATGTCAGCATAGTGTTTGACATGTAGTATATATTTTATGAATATTTGTTGATGATGGGATGAATGGACAGATTACCTCCCTGTTGGAATGCACTGACTAGGAAATCAGACCATTTCCCCACTCTCACTCTTCTGCCTAGGAGCTTCTCTTGATCGTATTCCCTTGTGGGCCCCGGTGTCATTATTATTAGTAAGGCAGAACCAGGAACTACAAAGCCTCATTGAAGGAGGATGTGTGGGAGTCAGAGTTTAGGAAACAAAAAATAAAAGGGAAAAAAATAAAAAGGTAAAAAAAACCAAAACAGGTGACTTTAGTAGGAAGACTCCATTAAGGTGGAGAAGAAAAGATAAGAGAAGAAAGAGAAGCATTCTGCTTAAGAAGGTAAATCTTGTGCCCCAAAGTAAGAAATTTCTCTGGGTCTGTTAGAAAATTATTCTAAATTCACCAATGTGATGCTTGAAGTTATTGTTAGGAAATTTTAACCTATTCTTTGAGAGGAAGTGTGGAATGAGGAGAAGGTTTCTAACTCTGGAGTCAGAGCACTGAGTTAAAATCCTGACTCTTATCAGTCGTGTTCTGTGTGACCTTAAGCAAATCTTTTATCCTCTGGTCTCAGATTCTCTTTTTGTAAAATGATGGGTTGGACTGAATGGCCACTGAAGACCCTTCCAGCTCTGATGCCATGAAAGAACTGAGGCATGAGGCAGTAAATGAGACGCAGGACCTAAACACTACAATTAGCTTGTGGAATAGATAATAGGGTACAGGAGAACCAGGCATGGGTTCAGTTATCACAATATGCCTACAAGGGCAGGACAAGACTTGTTCTAGCCCCAAATAAAAGAGGGATTTCCTACAGATTATGAGATTCTCCAGGTGCTCCTATTTCCTATGGCATTATATGGATTTCACTAAGTTCTACCTTAGAAGAAAGTCTCTTTCAAAGAGACTGGCCTAATAATCCACAAAAGACAAACCATGTAGGTGAAGGGAAAAGAATAAGCATTTGTTACATATTTATTATGTTCCAGACACTATGCTAAAGCAGTTTACAAATATTATCTCTATCAATCCTCATAACAACCTAAGGAGGTGATTATTATCCCCATTTTATAGTTGAGGAAACTGAGTCAAGAAGTTAAATGGTTCCCCAGCTAATAAGTGTCTGAGGTTGGATGTAAACTACGATATTCTGGTTTCTAAACCCAACACTCTTCATTTCACCAATTAGCTAGATGAGAATGCCATTTACCCAGATTATGGTATGTAGTTGAAGTGAACTGGTCAATTACTACACAAAGTGAGATGGACCCAAAATTAAACAGACAACTCAGGCTTGATTTTATTTGGGAAATCATGCAACAGTTTTCAATGATTTCTCACCTTCCAATATCCATGTTGTCTTGCAACACTTGCAACAGCCATATTGTCTCAGTGATTCTATATGGCCAAAGAATTATGGAACAGCAAATTCTCAACAAACCAAAATGGGAGATGACCAAAAGGACACTGGAGAAATATCTGGTTCCCTACTGGGAATAAGTAGAAATAAGGTTATGGACTGAATCTTTTGATTTCGGCGAACTTATGGGATCATCATAGATAGATAGATAGAGAGAGAGATAGATAGATAGATAGATAGATGATAGATAGATAGATAGATAGATAGATAGATAGATAGATAGATAGATAGATAGCATTTACCTAACCCATTAGGATTTGTAAAAGTGCTTTAACCAATATATCTCATTTAATTCTTACCATAACCCTGGAAAGTAAGCACTATTATTTTCTCCATTTTACTGAGGGGAAAACTGAGAATGAAAGAGTTTAAAGAACTTGCCTGGGGAGATACAGTCAGTAAGTGCCTGAGGCAGGATTTGAATCTAGGTCTTCCTGAATCCAAGTCAACATTCTACACGCTGAGACATCTAGCTGCCTAGGATAATAGATTTAGAGCTTGAAGGGACCCAGATGTCATTGAGTCCAGCCCCCTCATACAGATAAAGAAACTGATTTGCCCTGGGATGCAGACAAAGGAATTCCCCCTACTAGTGTTGGTACCTTCTCCATGACTTTGTTTCAGAGCAGAGGTAGCAAACATACTTCCACTTCAGTCTATATACCTCTCCAGTGTAGCAAAACCGGATTAAAATGTAGTTCCTATCTGATTTTAATTGTTGATAATTAAAAAAAAAAGAATCTGCCCTTGAGCTTATAACTTGTGTCACCTTGGACAAACCACTTAACCTCAGTTTCCTCATCTGTAAATGAGAAGTTTGAACTCTATGGCCTCTAAGGACACTTCCAGCTCTAAATAGTTTTTCCTGCTCTGTACCACATTGACTCTGAGCCAAAGCTGATAATTATGTTGAGACTGGAAAGGGCTTAGGGACATTTTTTTGATTGATTGATAGTATTTTCAGCCTCCTTAGCCAAGTTTTAAGTTTCACAAAGTGTTGATTTTATCCTTTTTCAGATTTAAGGAAACTGCATGAGACCTTGATTTGCACTTATGAGTCTTTAGTAGCCGCTCTTGTGTTTAGGCCTCTTGTCCTCATCTGAGAAGTCAAACTTAATGGCACTAGTCAGAAAGGTCTATCTTTGATTGGAAATAGAGTCTAATTTATCTTCACTTAATTCAGATATGATTTCCCAGTTTGTCAGGCCAAGGATGGATGTGTCCAATTGAAGGAACCCAATTAAATGCTCTTCAATGTTGTATTGGTAACAGATGTGCATTATTGACCATTCTAAGCAAAAGTGATAGTTACATGCTGTTCATACTGCATAATAAGTGAAGTGAGGACACAGTTCTCTCAGTAATGAGCTCGAAGCTTCCTTGAGTAGAGAGCAAGGGAAATCCTTTTTAAAAAATGTATAATTAAAACATAAGCAAGGAGATGATTTGAAATTTCCTTTCTGTACAGCAATCAATTGATTTTCATTTTGAATTTTAATTCTCTGATGATTTATCTGTAGGCATGTTCATTATCAGAATTCAGAGCTTGCTAGAGCGCTCTCCTTTAGCTGAGCTATATGTGTCCCCATGGTACCCAGAAATAAAGCCTTCAAGTAGCAGAAGCTAAAATGATTAAATCTGACTTTCTCGTACCTTACTGACTATACTAGCAGATGGCCATGTCTCTGATTATTGGATAAGGTAAAACAAATACATGCTCTCATTGTGGGGAGGGGAAACTTGTGGGCATGCTTAACAGATATTAAAACAAAGGTTTTCAAGACACCATCTGCAGCAATTTCCTTGCTAAAAGCACCTGCTCCAATGGGTTTAAAGTAGTTGGATTTCTCCTTAGTGCATAGCTAATGGATCCATTCACAAGCCAATATGAAGCTATTAAGAAGGGATACTCAATGTCTTCTTTGCCCTTCTGGCCAAGTTCTAAGTGATCTTGGTGGGCTAGAAGGGTAAAGCATTGTCTTCATTCAAATAATATTTCTTGAGTGCCTACAATGGGCAATATGTTTCACTTGATTCTGTGGAAGATATAAAAATAAATGAGATATAACTCTTGCTTTCAAGGAGCTTATAATCTAATATGGAAGATTTCTGGGTAAAATTGTTGTCCCATATTCTATATCAATACAACCATTTATGGTTTTGTATTTTTATTCCTAGCAGTGAGTATAGTGACAGGCACACAGGAGATGATTGTTAAATGCTTGTTGAGTTGAGGTGGCATAGGTAACAGAATGCTAGGCCTGGAGTCAGATACACCTGTGTTCAAATATAGCTTGGGACACTAACTAGCTGTGTGAGTCATATAATTTCTATATGCCTTAGTTATTTCAAAAGTAAAATCAGGATTATAATAACACCTACCTTACAGGTTGTTGTGAGGATCAAATTAGATAACATTTGTAAAGTACTTGGTATGTGGCAGGCACTATTCTTATTTTCTTTCTCTTCTGTTTATTTTAGGAGTGTCTGGAATTCACTGGGCTAAAATAATAAAACCCCCAACTTCTATATTGTGTTTGCCCTTTCAACGCATATTTACATATTTTGATCCTTGCAGGCTAGGCAGGGCTAGGGTTTTGGGAAGGAAGGAAGGAAGGAAGGAAGGAAGGGAGGGAGGGAGGGAGAGAGGAAGGAAAGGAGAGGAGAGGAGAGGAGAGGAGAGGAGAGGAGAGGAGAGGAGAGGAGAGGAGAGGAGAG
>NC_058130.1:218371336-218400998 GCF_016433145.1 Gracilinanus agilis
TGTCCTGGGTCATTGCATTGCTGCTAGTACAGAAGTCCTTTACATTAGATTTTACCACAGTGTATTGGTCTCTGTATACAATGTTCTTCTGACTCTGTTCCTTTCGCTCTGCATGGAGGTCTTTCCAGTTCACAAGGAATTCCTCCAGTTTATTATTCCTTTGAGCACAATAGTATTCCATTACCAGCATATGCCACAATTTGTCCAGTCATTCCCCAATTGAAGGACATACCCTCATTTTCCAGTTTTTTGCCACCACAAAAAGCGCAGCTATAAATATTTTCATACAAGTCTATTTATCTATGATCTCTTTGGGGTATAAACCCAACAATGGTATGGCTGGATCAAAGGGCAGGCATTCTTTTATAGCCCTTTGAGCACAGTTCCAAATTGCCAGCCAGAATGGTTGGATTAGTTCACAACTCCACCAGCAATGGCATCATTATATTTTTATCTGCCAGAAGACTGAGTAAGGCAATCTGATTCTCTTTGTATGGAGTTAGGGAGCAGTTTTATGCCTGAGGCTACTTTGTGAATCTCTTGGCTTCTCTGGGGACCCTCCTGGGGTCTCTGGTCTAGCTGTTTTCAGGGTCGAGCCCTCGTGTTCCTAGCCAGCTGCCCAGAGCTTGGGACTTGGCCAATGTTTGGTCCTCCACCTGAAATTTTCCCCTGAGTCTGAGCATGCTGGGCACTGCTGCTGCCTCTCTCAACCCCACTCCTGTGTCCAAGGTCTGAGTTTTCCAGCCACCTGGGATCTCAGTTCTTGCTACTCTCAGGGGCAAGCTCCTAGTAGTGCCAGCTAGCTGTCTAGGGGCTAGATTTTGTGCCTCTGATCACTCTAACTCTGGAGTGCAGCCTCTGACTCTGGTACTGTGGGGAGGGTTGATCTGCTCACATTTTGATGGGAGCTATTTCCCCTCCTTATAGTGTGAAAGTACCCAAATCCCAAGTACCTCTGATACTGCGCCCTATTGTGGGGTCCCTTCTTTCATCTGGATTTTGTTTTCTTGTCCTTTGGATGTACTCTATATCCATTGGTAAGGAGAGAAAGTTGCCCTGCCTGTACTCTGCCACCATCTTAACCTGGAAAAGATAGAAGTATTCTAAAGGAAGGGAGAATAAGGGTGGGAGAAGTATTTCTTAAAATCTTGGTGCTATGGGTGAAGGTCATTTAAATATAATAGTGAAGTGAGGTAGGGGAAAAAGGAGTCTTTAATCATACTATTAACTGGGTTGAGCAAGGGTTATATAATCACAAAAACAAACATATTATATACATATATTCATACATATGTGTGTTTATATATATATTTATAAATTATATATATACATATATTTGTAAAAATAGGGTGGAATTGTTTGTGGGATGGGAGTGAAAGCTGGAATTGGATTGCTTGGAGCAGAACAAGATGCCAGCACTTAATGCTATTTAATAAAATGTAATATAATCAGGCCCAATGGCATATAATTTTGAATGTTAATGGGCTAAATCATCCATAAAATGAATAGAATTAAAGAATAAATTAGAAAATAAAACCCCAAAATTTTCTACATATAAAGACAACACTTAAAATATCAAGATATGTAAGGGAAGTAGATCAGGGGAGTTTCTACTTAATTTTTTTAAAAATTTTTATCTTCCATCTTAGAATCAATACTATGTATTGGCTCTAAGGCAGAAGAGCAGGAAAGGCTAGGCAATGGGAGTTAAGTGAGTTGGCCAGGTTCATATAGCTAGGAAGTGCCAGAGGTCAGATTTGAACACAGGATCACCTATCTCTAAGCCTGGCTCTCTATCTATTAAGCCACTTATCTGCCCCCCCCCCCAATTCCTACTTAATTTTCAAAAATCTACAATCAACCTAAAAGCATGGAGCATTATTTAGAGGCAAGAATTCAGGGAACATTCAATGACTGAGTCATTGGGAATCAATTGCCCTTTAGTATATCCTATAAAAACAAGCTAGTCATACTTTCTCACTCTCTTGCTTTCCAAGAATCCTTCATCTTCATCTTGCATCTTCTTCCAGAGTAAACTGAGGATAAGGAGAGACTTTCTTTCACTCTCTACCTCTGATTGGAGCAGCAATGGTAACATAATACAGAAGCACATGGAACTGGTAGATATATATTATTGCCCATAGCCTAAGAGGGAATTTCAAGGATCTTGTTTCTGAATCAGAACCTCATTTGTGTAGAAGAGGGATGATTTTTAATTCCCTGTGCAATGTGATAACAGATTTTGCTATAGAATACAGGTCTCTCCTAAAACATCTTTAGGAGTTTCTCCATGGTAAACAATCCAAGTCTGAGAATTCTGGAGTTCACATGTTCAGTCAATAGCATTCAACAGTGAAAAGATTTCCTGAAAAAGCCTGCTTCTTGCAAAAAAGAAGAAAACAGCCCCCATGTTGTGGACTATGAAAAATCCTACCTGGAGAATAAAGTCAGTGAGTTGGTTGGAAAATGACAGTCTAATGAGAAGCCGTTTACTTGCTTAGCAAACTCAAAAGCATGTAACTAGAGATGTGTCTAAACCACAGGGTGATATTGAGTTTTGGAGAGACTATGTAAAAATCTGTAAAAAAGAGAGACTCACCTGAATGGCAGAGGGCTGCTCCGATAGTAATTCCAAGTTCAATTTCCTTTCCATGGTAACTGATTGGACCCAGCCTGAGTGAACTCAGAGCTCTGTAGGAAATTTTGGGACATGGATTAAAGACATATATAAAGTGTTTTTAAAAAATAAAATCGTATCCCTTTTCTTTTTGTATTTTCAATATTTTTAATGCTTTCCCCTCTTTGTCAAAGAGTAATCTTTTCTAAGAAAAAAATTAAAAAGAGAGGGAAAATATATACTTCTTGCAAACTTACCAATATATTGAAAGTATCTGATTTTATATGCAGTATTCCATACCAAAAACCTTCTTAAAGATCCAGATGGAGGTTCCTCCTCATGTCTCTTCTTTAAAGTCAAACTTGGTCATTATAAATTTTAAATTGTTTGTTGCTATTTCCATTTACAATGTTATAGTCATTGTGTGTGTTATTTTCCTTTTTTCTTCTTGCTTTAATCATGTCATAAAGTTAAAATGAAGGGCTAGAATAAAATGTATTATGCTTCAGTTGAATCCTTATTTATGGTTCCAATCTGCTTTCTGAACTATAGCCCTTCATCATCGACTGCCTCCTAGGCATCCTTCTGGATGCCCAATTGGCACCTCAAACTCAATATGTCCTTTCCTCTTCAACTTCCTCCTTCTCAGAACTTCTTTAATTCTGTTGAGAGCACTGCCACATTCCTACTCACTGAATTCTATGTATCCTATTGATATCTAATTCTAGATATTAATTCTTTTTAAAAATTAATTTATTTCCATTATAAACTTAACAAATAAGACTTAAATTGGACATTTCAGTACCTATAGTTATTCACCCTTTGTTTTGAAGAGGACCAATGATATCATGGGGTATCTTGACTTACTTGTGAATTCCATTTAAGTGAAGCACAATTGCACAAAGTCATCAGTCTCATTCTCTCTTCCAGAGACATCAAAGTCCAGTGACAAGACAAAAGTCAGGATGATTGGTGATGACCTGGGATGCAATGGATAACCTTGGCCTCTGTGATGTCTGTCCAAACTCTAAGTGTTTCACAGTGACTGCTTCAGCCACCTTCATGACCATGGCAACAAATCAATCTTGTCCACCCATTCTGCCAGAGGGAAGTATTCCCATCTTTGGAATAGACATCTTCCTACCTCACTGATGGATGTGAGGACTGTTGGTTACCCTCAGCATTGTTTAGACAGCCTGATGAAACAGTTTTACCAGGGTACAGGGCATTCTTGGAGCTATAGGTAAGAGAGTTGGGTCAAAGTGGATGCCCAAGGTGGATTACCAACCCAGGAAAGGGCTTGGCAAGACTTCACTCCATGAATTTGGTATACATATTTATCCATAATAGAACAGAAAAAGAGGATGTACAAGAAACTTTGATTCTCTAATATATATATATATACATATATATACATCTTTCTACTATGATCAATCCTTCGCTCTCTTATTCTTCTTGGTCCCCATATCCAATTTGTGGCCAAGTCTTATCAAATACCTCCACAACAACTCTCATATCCATTCCCTTCCATCTACTCATATAGCCACCTCCTTGTTCAGGCCCTCATCACATTCTTTTAGAAGCAGCTAAGTGGCTCAGTGCAAAGGGCAGTTGACGTGGGGTCAGGAAACTGCCTCTGATACAGGCTATGTGATTTTGGAAAAGTCACTTAACCTTTCTGTGCCTCTTTTTATATATTTATAAAAGAGAAATAGTACCTAACAGAATTGGATTAAATAACACAAGTTTTACTTTGCAAAACTTCAAATGCTACAAAAATGCCATATTACTATCAATGCTACTTATTCCTACTTGGACAATCTCCTAATTATTATCCATGGCTTTTGCCTCTCCCTCCTTCAATCTATGCTTTCACAAAGCTGTCATTTTGGATTTTCTTTTTTCCCCCCTTAAAACCCTATTTTCCATCTTTGAATCAGTACTAAGTATTAGTTCCAAGGCAGAAGAGTGATAAGGGCTAGGCATTGGGGTTAAGTGACTTGCCCAGGGTCACCCAGCCAGAAAGTGCCTGAGGCCAGATTTGAACCTAAGATCTCCCACCTCTATCCACTGAGCCACCGAGCTGTCCTCCACCACCCCCACCAATTTGGGATTTTCTTGGAAAAGATACTAGAGTGATTTGCCATTTCTTTCTCCAGCTCATTTTCAAGATAAGGACATGGAGGCAAATGGGGTTTAAATGACTTGTCCAGGATCCCACAGCTAGTAAGTGTCTGAGGCCAGATTTAAACTCAGGAAGATGAATCTTCCTGACTCTAGGTCTAGCACGCTGTCTGCTAGGTCACCTAGCTGCCCAACTACGTTATATCACTACTCAAAAGCCTTTAGTAGCAACCTTTTGCTTCCAAAAGAAACTATAAAGTCTTCAACCTGGTTTTTAATTTTCTTTATAAGCTGAAGTTAAACTTTCTTTCGCAAGACTTATTTCACATTGCTTCCATTCATGAGAGACAGTCTGAAGTAGTGGACCTCAAGATATTAATCTTGGATTCAATTCTTCCTCCCTGACACTTGGTTTTCATTATTTAAAAATGGTTATATAAATTCTTCCTTTAAAAGGAGAAGAGGTAGACAGATAGAGGAATAGATAGATAGATAGATAGATAGATAGATAGATAGATAGATAGATAGATAGATAGATAGATAGATAGATAGATAGTTAAAGATATGTGGGACATGTAGGGGGAAGGAGAGAATTTGGGTCTAATCCCTTTGTTATCTTTAAAGAAGGATAAAATAAGTTATTGGGGTCTATCTAGCTATCTGTCTGTCTAGCTAGCTTGCTAGCTAATCTCCCTGTGAAGAAAATATTAGTATTTCCATTTTATAGATAAAGAAAATAAAACAGACCTTACAACTAGTAAGGATCAGGGGGAAGCTTTGAACCTATGATTAACATTTTGAGATCCACTACTCCATACTGCCTCCTACCAGTAATAGAAGCAATGTGAAATAAGTCATGGGAAAAGAAATTTGGTTACAGCTTGCAAAGGATATTAAAAACCAGGCTGAAGACTTAATATTTTGTTTAGAAGAAAAATGCTGCTGCTAAAGGCTTTTGAATAGGAGTATGACACGGGGCAGCTAGGTAGTATAGTGGATAGAGCATCAGGCCTAGCAGAGAGACCCATCTTTCTGAGTTCAAATCTGGTTTCAGACACTTAGTAGTTGTGTGACCCCTGGGCAAGTCATTTACCTATTTGCCTTAGTTTCCTTTTATGTAAAATGAGCTGATAAACCACTCCAGTATCTTTGCCAAGGAAACCCCAAATGGGAGTCATGGAGAATACAAAACAACATTAACATTTTGCAAAGAAGACTTTATATTTGTTGTGTGCTTTTATTTTTTGCCTTTTTAATAAATGTGGGACTTGTAGGGGGAGGGTCAGAATTTAAGTCTGAAAAAATAATATTGAAGAATATTAAAATTGAAGAATAATAAAAAGAAAGTTTACAAAGCACTTTACATAAATTAATTTATCTTCACAATGACCTTATGAGGTAGAGGCCATTATTGTTCCCATTTGACAGATAGAAGCTGACACTGAGAGAGGTTAAGTGATTTTCCTAGGATCCTGTAGCTTATAAATGTCAGGATATGAACTTATGTCTTCCTTCCTTATTCTAAGACTAGCCTTCAATGCTCTCTGCCGCCTGAGTCATAACCTAAACAATTTTACCACAAAAATGTGGAAATGAGAAAACTGAGGACCAAGAGAAACCTTGAGTAGGGAGGCCCTTAGCAAAATGCAAGAAATATCTGTAAAACATATAAAGTTGGTTTTTGGAACTCCTAGTGATCTCTCCTCTTCATCACCTTTCTCCAGGCGACCTCCATTATGCTCCCTTGTCTGACCAGGACTCCGGCTAAACTGATCCTCCTTGTTAGCTTTTCATACTTTGGACAGCTCCTTTCATTCCCAACAGCATGTATTTGTTCCAGGTCTCATTCCTTCAGGGCCTTACTCAGTGCTAGGTAACCTAATAAAGAAAATAAAGCAATCTGGTAAAGATAATAAGCCTTAGCCCATTAATTTGTTATCCTTTCCTGGAAATATTAGATTTCCACAGAGGCCTTCTCAAGTAAAATGCCTTAGCCCAAGAACATGACTAATGCTGGGAATTTGGGTTCTCATGGAAGGCCAGTAAAGGCAATATGTGGAAAAGGTTTTGAGCATCCCCCAAATCATGTCATACAGGAGGCTGCTTTCACATAAGCAGAGAGTAGGAGTTCCTACTTCTAGCCATCAGTGGGCAAGTTGGCTGATGTCTGTGAAATGAAAGTTCAAATCAGCTTAGAAAGATATGAAAGGAAAAAAAGGGGAAAAAAGCATTCTGCAATGAAGGCAGGTGCTATGAATACTAATTTACACTTAAAAAAAATAAAAAGCTTAGTATCCTCTCATGTGCCTGAACCAACAAAAGCAGAACAGATATAAGAATTCCAGTACCTTTTCTCACCCAAATGCAATGAGGTAAATTGGATTAATAACAAAGATGATGGGCCCAGGCTGCTCACCAAATGGCCCCATTTGTTGTCTTGATCAGAATGCACAGCTCGGCTTCATTCTCAGGCAAAGATCACTAGTGTGGGATCTTTGGCCACGTTTTACTATCACTGAGGAATTCCTAGTTAAAATATAGCAATAGCTTGCTCTGCAGCACAAATTCTGGACATGAATAATTTAACCCCTTCCTTTTGCAACCATAAGAAAAAATGAAAGCCACCCTTGCACAAATCCAATCTTTTCTCAGATTCCCAATGGCCATCATTCATCTACCTTTTGTCTCCAGCTGCTCTCCAAGGAATATAGATCATCTGCAGAAATATTAAGCTTTGCTTAACTTAAAAAAAACTCGTGTGAGTTTAGGAGGTATTCTACAGTCTGTGGCAGAGAAGGGAAATCATTGCTGCTGAAAGATGAATTTGCCATTAAATAACTAGGGTGGATCCCAATGGATCTAAGAATGTTAGGCTACTTCTTGATTATTTTTTTAGAGTTATGAGGGAGTATATGTGTATCTGTGTGTGGGATCTATGTGTATTTTCCATAAATTCATATATTTAGAGCTGAAAGAGACCTTGAATTTATCTGTTCTAACCCCTTTATTTTACATATGAGAAAAATGAGGCCCAGAATTGTTAAGTAACTTGCTCAAGATATGTGTGACCACTTAATATTCAAGAATGACCGAGTATTTTTGTTGGCTAAAATAAACCACAAAGTGCTTTGGCTTGCTGATGACAGATAGGTATAACGAAGACAGGAACTAGAATGAGATGGGTAGAAAATACTACCTTTTGTTCTGGCACAAATTCATTTGTAACTAAACCAGAAGAAACTTTGGGAATGTCCAGTAGAGATTTTAAAATAAATATATCCAAAACAGAACTCATTATCTTTCCCTCTAAGCTCTTCCCCTCTCCTGTCTTCACTATCATTGTAGAGGGAATTACCATCCTTGCAGTCCCTTAGGATCATAACCTATTAAATCTAGTTGTCATTCTGGACTCCTCACTCTTTCACATCCACTGAATCCAAGCTGTTGCCAAGGCCTGCCAATTTTTCTCCTTTGCAAAATATCTTCCCTTCTCTCCTCTGCTAATGCCACCACTCTGGTGTAGGCCTTCATTATCTCTTGTTTGAATATTGAAATAGCCTGCCTGTCCCAAGTCTCTCTGTCTTCCAATCTATCCTCCATTCTGCCATGAAAGCGATTTTCTACAATAATATCATCCTTCCTCTCACTCGATAAATTCCAGGGATTTCCTGTTGCTTCCAAGAGCAAATACAGAATGTTCTGTTTGGAGCCCCATCCCACCTTTCCATGTACTGTGCGTGGGGTCTTTATGTATTTGCCATACGTTCATAGATGAAGAGCTGAAGGAGACCTCAAATCTCTCTATTCTGGCCCCTCCAATATGTACTTTTTGATCAGTGACCTTGGCCTCCTAGCTGTCCTATGAATAAGATGCTTCATTTGTTGGCTCCTGGAATTCTCTCTGGTTGTCCCCCAAGCCAGAAGTGTTCTCCCTCTTTCACTCTGACTCCTGGCCTCTCTAGCTCTCTTTAAGTCCCAGGGAAGATCTTCCCTTCTATGGGAAGCCTTGCCCAACCTCTTTTAATTCTAGCACCTTTCTTCTGTTAAGTATCTCCAATTTATCATGCCTATAGTTTGCTATCTATATATTTGTTTGCATGTAGGTTCCCCCATTAGACTGTAAGGTCCATGAGGGCAGGGACTGTCTTATGCCTGTTTCAGTATCCCTGTCACTTAGCAGAGTGCTTGGCACAAAGTGGGCACTAAATCAATGTTTACTGATTAACTGTGTAAGATTTTGGGAGTCCTAAGTTAGATAGGCATTTATAAGAAAGCCTCCCAGTATTTGAAAAGAAAGAATTAATGTTATGTTGGAGGCACTCTTCCTGAATTTTCTTAGCTGGGTTGACAGCTCTGTCCAAAGAGCTGTCAACCTGTTCTTATAAAGGAGAATTTCTAACCATTTTACTCTAGCACACTGAAGTTGAAATGGTTTGACCAGCTCTGAAGGGATCATCCCAGAAGATAGTAGTAGCAGGAAGCAGTGCTCAGCAGAGGGAGACACTAAGATGAGCAGAAACAGTGATGTCAAAACCAGAATAGTCTAGTAGAGCACAGACATTGTACTTTGAAGAAAAGAGACCCAATGAGGAAAGCGTAATGCTACGACATCATCAGAAGACATCTGTCGGGTCTCAAATGTTGGTTGTTAAGGACTGACTCACATTTACTTAACTTCAAACATTCTATCATCTCTAGGTCTCCTGGCAACACCTTCGCTTTCTGACCCTAACACATAACACCATCATCCAAGCATTTTCTTTTTCCATGCAGAGATAACTGATAGCTAATAATAGTGTCAGCCAGATATAGAATTGGGATGGTTCTAACTTCAATGATCCCTAATGGGAAGGCATCACAACCTAGAGATGTGCATGTTTTCAGGGCTTGGGGCACCAATGCCAGCCTCTCCCAGTCTTGGTACCCACTTTTTCACCCTCCCACAAATTATCTACATATTTCCTCTTCTAGGGACTCCCAAATTGTCAAGATCCATGGCAGCGTCATCCATAATCTTGGTCTCTTATTCAGTCATTTTTCCTCATACACATACTGACTCACAGTCATGTTCCTTTTATTCTCCTATTTTGCACCCACATTTTACTTCACTCAGACACCTCTCCACCCTGGCAAAAACATAGCCAGGGGCCAAATCTGGCACCACTATGCCAACAAAGCTAAATTCAAAAGAAGGTTTTGATGCTATTTTAGAGCCTGGGGAATTATTCATGATGGCAGACAATTGTGTGAACACTTGCAATTTCCCAGAATCATTTTCTGCTTTCTTCTTGGATTCTCAACAGTAACATACTGACTACAAGTCCAGTTGTCTTGCCTTTTCTATGAACCAGTTAATATCAAGTTCCAGTCATCTGCCACAGCACCTCTAGCCTCCTCAGAAATATCAGCTCCATCACTTCTGTGCTGGTAGTAGAACAATCAATTAACAAACATTTATTGAATACCAAAATACGTGCTAGGCACTGGGCAGATGAAAACAAAAGGGAAAACAGCCCCTTACTTCCTGGTGGCTCACATTATATCAGACAAATGTCTAGTTTAGTGTCTTATTTCTTTGTAATTAATCAAAAAGTATTTACTAAGTAAATCTGAGAAAGACATATTTTGATTGTTGATCAGTCATTTTTCAGTAACTGACATGGCTTGCCATTTCCTTATCTGGCTCATTTTACAGATGAGGAAACTAAGGCAAACTCAGGACTAAGTGACTTGCTCAGGATCACACAGCTAGGACACATCTGAGACCAGATTTGAGCACTTCCAGATTCTAGGCCTGGTGTTCCATCCACTACATTACCTAGCTGCTTCAGAGGAAAAAAAAAACAACATATATACAAGATAGACGATATAAGCCAAGGTAGATAATAAAGGATGAATATTAAGGTAAAGCAAAGTCTTATAATATCATAGCATCAAGAAGCTAAAGCTGAGATTGGCAAGGCAAGCTACAGATAACAAAAATGAATTTTATCTTTTATGCTTGTTTGTTTTTGAGCTAGGTTGGGGGAAAAGAGAAAGATCAAGAAGTGATAAGACTGGGGCAGCTGGGTGGTTCAGTGGATTGAGAGTCAGACCCAGAGACAGGAAGTCCTGGGTTCAAATCTGACCTCAGACTCTTCCTAGCTGTGTGACCCTGGGCAAGTCACTTAACCCCCATTGCCTATCCCTTACTAGTCTTCTTCCTTAGAACCAATACCCAGTATTGATTCTAAGATAGAAGGTAAGGGTTTAAATAAAAAATTTAAGTTAAAATAAAAAAGTGATAGGACTGTGGCAATGAGACAATGATAACTGGTAACTCAGAAAAACAAAGCTACTAAATTATAACTTTGTGTCTGTTTTTTCTGCCAGCAAGAATGATCTCTGGCCTGGAAATGACATCATTGTCATCTTTTACATTGTTGTCATAGTAATAACCAGCATTTACTTAGCACTTTTAGTTTGCAAAGTACTTTACATAGGCTAATTCATTTGATCTTCATAGTCACCTTGAAAGGTAGGTGATATTATTACTCCCATTTTACAGATAACTAAAATGAGCCAGTAAATATCTGAGACAGGACTTGAACTTGAGTCTTCCTGACTCCAAATTCTATACTCTATCCACTGTTCCACTTAGCTCTCCACAAGGGGAAAAACTGAGAATTGACTATTAATATGTCATTTGACCAGTTGTTTATTCTATACAATCTATCAATCTAGAAGAGGTTTTTTCACAAATTGAATTAGCCAGTAATCCTTTTGCCTCTGTTTATCTAGTAATAACTCACCTTTGTACAGTGCTTCATAGTTTGTGGAAATCACTTTCACAAACATTTTTGATCTTCACAACAAATGTGTATAATTATGCCCATGTTATATATGAGGAAGCTGAAATATCAATAATATTAGCATAATAAAAGTTGATGAAGGAGGGGAGGTTCAAGAAGAGGAGGAACACAGACATTGTACTAGTTATAAACTAGTTATAGTTTTGGACCTAGCTGCTGTTCTTGAAGATTTTAAGTCACCTCGCTCCAAAACTATAACTAGTAGTACAATTGAGCCGGGTTTGAGGGAAAGCAGGATGGGTGTCATAGAGGTGGCAGGTCCAGTTTCTAATGTATATTTCAGTAGACTAGAAAGAGAGCTCATGAGAGTTGAAGTTCTGGGAATCCAAGCTGTCTGAAGGAGGCAGAGAAGCCCGGAGCTAGATATGGGATTTATTGTTGAGAAAGAAGAATAATATGGAGGTCTAGACATGACAGGCAACAAGGATCTGAATGGGATAGAATAGAATAAATAAAATAAATAATTTTATTCAAATAAATTTTTATTAAATATTTATTCATATAATAAATGATAGATTTATTATATAATAAATAAATATTAAATATATTTAAATACATTTTTAAGTAATTTTTTATTTTTAAAATTAAAATTTATTTAAGCAAATTTTTATTAAAAATAAAAAATAAAATAAATAGATAGGATAAATAAATAAATAAAAAGGATTGGTATGGTAAGTTCTGATGGCAAGAGGGAAAGTTTGAAAATGGCAGTAAGGAGAAAGGACAATGCCAACTCATGGTAGACTGGAAGAAGGAACACCAAACTTGGAGACAGTGCAAGGAAATATTGTTGTCTTCAGGAAGAAACTAGAGTTCAATGATCATCAAATGAACTTAAGAGAGATCTAGAATGAAGGGGACTTTATTAATAACGCAATAATATTAATAATACAATAATACTGGACCAATGAGATCTAAGGCTGAACTTAATATAGTGCTGGAGGTGAGAGTGGGGTGTGGGAGCAGAGAGTGATAGATGTAATTGAAGCTTGTTGTGTTCACCAGCAATCCTCTGTCCACCTAGGTCATACATACACCATAGTGTGGGTACCTGGGCTAGGTGGTGTGTAGGGAGTAGAACTTTCCACTTGGAAAGCAGGTGCTAGGAGAGAGTCTACCTTATGATTATAAGAAGCAGCAGCCTAGAATAGAGGAAGCATTTCCCCCACCCCAGATATTGGTGCCTGGTCAAACCGCTGGATCCTATTCTACTTTCAGGATGTGTCTGGCTCAGACAAACTGTACGGAAAGAACTGGCAGAAGTAATTGCTGAAGCATTGTCAGTGATCTTTGAAAGACTGTGGAGACCAGAACTAATAAGACATGAAACATCTTAAACAACCTAATCTTAGAAAAAGAAATTGTGTGTCTTAAAGGACCTAACAAAAGGGAGAAGGAAAACCCCTGCTTCAGCTGAATTTACACATAACTTCTATAAAACATTTAAAAAGCAAATAATATCTATGACACAAATTATTCTCAAAAATTGAGAAAGAAAACACTATAAAATTTTCTTAGCCAGATAAACATCACATTACTACCTAAACCAGGGGGTAAAAGAGAAAGAGAATCGTAGATCAAGCTCTTTATCAATATTGATACAAAATTTTTAAATACAAATTCTAGCAAAAATATTTATATATATACAAATATAGCAATATATTTATAAACCTATTAGATATGTAAACACACATATACATATATACATATATACATATGTACATATATATACACACTGTTACCTTCCATCTTAAAATCAGTACTGTATATTGGTTCCAAGGCAGAAAAAGGACAAGGCAATGGGGGTTAAGTGACTTGCCCAGGGTCACACAACTAAGACTGTCTGAGTACAAATTTGAATTCAGGACCTCTCATTTCCAGCTCTGGCTCTCAATCTACTGAGCCACCTAGTTTCCCCTGAAATGTTTTTCTTAAAGATGTTCACTATGACCAAGTTGAATTTATTCCAGGGATGGAAGTATGGTTCAAGATCTGAAAAACAACAAATATAATTAATCATATTAAAAACAAAAAATAGCTGAACCCAAAGGATTATATTAACTAATGCTAAAGACAAACAAACCCAAATTCTACAAAGTGTCATATTATGTATTGGTTCTAAGGTAGAAAAGTGGTAAGAGCAAAGCAAAAGGAGTGCAGTGATTTGCCCAGGGTCACACAACTAGGAACTAGATTTGAACCCAGGACCTCCCATCTCCTGGCCTGGTTCTCAATTCACTGAGCCATAAACAGAAGGGAAGGGTTTAAAAAAACAAACAAACAAAAAACAACCCATACCTTCTTGACTAAGAATCAATACCAAAGTAGAAGATCCAAGAAGAAGAGCTGTAAACCCTAACCACTAGGAGTTGATATTGGGGAGAACACACAGAAATGAGATCTCCAGCTGATAGCATTTGAAAGAGAAGTCAGCTCCTCAGGTATACTCCTAGAATTTTCAGGGAAAGATGCAACCTTAAGCCAGGACCTACCCTTTCTTTCTTTGTTTCTTTTTGAAAAGCCCTTAACTTCTGTCTTACAGTCGATTCTTGGGCAGAAGAGCAGTAAGGGGTAGGCAATGGAGATAAAGGGACTTGTCCAGGGCCATACAGGTAAGGACTGTCTGAAGCTAGATTTGAATGCAGGACCTCCTCTTTCCAGGTCTGGCTCTCTGTCCATCAAGCAGCCTTACTTTCCCCAGTGACCTACCTTTCCACTGAGAATGGGAGTCAGAATAAGGGTCCCCAAAGCTTATAAAGACTTTAAGGGATGGTACAGTAAATAGTCCATTCAACTATCTCATCCCTCCACTTAACCCTGCTTGCATATGCCGGAGCAGGAAAAGTCAATGGAAAATAAACATATGTTCAACTTAGACCGATAGGATTTAGCTCTTCCATCAGCAGCAGCTGGCGTTCAAGTGTCACATTTTAGTTTTTAGTATTTATGAGAGTTGTGTTTATAGATCCAAAATGTAATTTGAGACCTGAAAATGCCCTCATGATAGAATCAATCATTATATGTGAAATTGCAGGGTAAGTTAATGAAGCTTGTATAATAATAATATATCCTAGCCAGTGCAGTCATCTTTTTAATATCACCATTTAAGGAACTAGTTTTAGCAGTAAAAGCCCTCTATTCCTCTTTCCTGTTTGGTCTCTACACTTAAACAGAGATTCATGGGTCATCCCATTTTATTGCATCTGAAACCTCAGAGCTCTCATAACTCCGTAGTGATTCAAGAAATAAACCTGAAGGCTAATCACCCCCAAAATTGCTACCTAGGAAGATTAATTCCTCTCGTTGCTTAAAACACAATTTAAAAAATATTTCTATGTCAAATTGGACCAGAATTATGTCCTTGAATGACTTCTCACTGTCTCCATTTATCAGCAAGATCCTTTGGAGGATTCCATTTTTAAAATGTAATTGACCATGTATAAAACAAAGGCAGTTAATAGCTATGTGGGTCTGTGTGTGTTTGTGTGTGTGTATGTGTGTACAGTGTCTAATGGGCTAATTTTTACCACATTTTAATTACAACGCTGGATTGCATTATAAATTTGTGTTCAATTAGATTCAAGCCATCAACTGTTGAATAAATTATGAATTTTGTGAAATCAGCGTAGCTGATGCTATAAACTGCATCATAACATCAAGCAAAGATGTGATTGTCAAATTAAATTAACTCTTACCTTCCAAAGAGACATATGTGGCTATTGAAATAGTTAAATGAATAACTCATCCTAAATAATAACTGGCATTTATATACCACTTACCATGTGCCAGGCACTGTGCTAAGTGCTCAACAAATATTATCTCATTTGATCTTGACAACAGCACTGAAAGGTAGGTGCTTATTAAAATTATTCCCATTTTATAACTTCAGAAACTGAAGCAGGTAGAGGTTCAGTGATTTGCCCAGTCACATAGGAATTCTCTGAGACTGAATTTGAACTCGGTCTTTCTAGCTCTAGGACTACAGTGCCATCCACTTTACCACCTAGCTGCCTCTAAACAAAGTCAAAGAACTTGAAGTCTGCCCAAGGCAGTCAACATATTCTTACCCAGAAGTTCCAGTAGCAAAAATATTTAAACCTGGCATTTGAAGAGTATATTGGGAAAGAAATGGAAAGAATTCATCTTGTCAAATCTTGGGGGTGGGGTGGGGAAGGAGCAGGGGTAACCTGAAAGTGATCCAAGTAGTGTGACTGGCTCTTGATGTTTTCCCTTCTTCTGGGAGTCTTGCAAGTTATCATTGCAATATGATTGTGAACAGAGCTTCAGTTGAGTCAGAAAGATTGGTGAGAGCTGAAGGTGTGGACTGGTAAGATGACCCCACAACACTCTCTTTTTGACAGCTTCCTTCCCCTTTTTCCTTTCTATCATCTACATTCCAGGTGAAAGAGAAGCCCCTCGTCAAGTATCCAACACACTGGATTTCTTTCACTCCTGTCTTATTGAAAATGGGAAGAAGGAGGATGGAGAAGTGGATTCCACCTCGGTAGCCAGGAGTTTGAGCAGTTGGCTTGTTCAAATGAGCTGTGTCCAACTAAAAGCTGATCAGCCTTTCAACAATATCAGTTATTCTCTTCGATAAAAATGAAAATGTTGTGAATGCTAAGCCTGAAATGAATGGGTATTGACAATGAATGGGGGTGGGAGTTGGGGTGAGGTTTCACCCCTTTAAAAGGATGACAGAAACTATTCCTTTTAAGCACAAAAATTTTTAGGCAAACAAGTTACTTACATATCTTTCAATAGTTAACCAAAGGAGAGGATAGGTAGGTGGCTCAATGAATAGAGTCAGACCTAAAGATATAAAGGTCCTGGGTTCAAATCTGACCTCAGATACTTCCTAGCTGTGTGACCCTGGGCAAGTCACTTAACCCCCATTACCTATCCATTACCACTCTTCTGCCTTAGAACCAACACATAAAATGGAAGGTAAAGGTTTTTTGTTTTGTTTTGTTTTGTTTTATTTTAAACCAGTTAACCACAGATTTACTTAACCATAGCAGGAGAAGGCTATCCAACAAGGATGGGCACTGAGGACACCTTGAAGTGAATCAGCTGAAGGAAGCTTACATTGTGCTCTATCCACCTGTGGAATATCTGAAAAACCCCTTTCCTACTTCCACGTAATCAAGCAGAGAAAGTGAAGTTAATAACAGCCTGAACCCTTAGTCCCTTGGTTCAATCAAATCTTGAGGAATGTCTCAATACTTTTTGGAAAAATTTAACTAACTTGCATGTTACTAGGAATTAAGATACTATTCCTTCCATTGGAGGGTTGGGGAAACCCCAGGGTTCCTACAGGAGAGACAATGTACAAAAAAAAAACACAATCATCCCCATGACTTGTAAGAAAAAACATTTTGGTTTCCTTTTATTAATCTTTATTATTTATTCATCTTTATTATTTTGGGTTTAGGGCCATTTCTTCCAGTTAGATGGTGATTTAGTTGACTGAAGTCTGTCCTATGGGGTGTTTTAATTTTACTAAAGGTTTCAATTCCTGAGATAAGAAGCCAAAAGGGAGTCAAGTATTCCCAAAGTGACTTAACTTGCTTTCTTCCTGGAAAGAAATCAAATGGCTCTGACATCATGGTTATCTTTGTGGTATATAAATATTCTCTCTCTCTCTCTCTCTGTCTCTCTCTCTCTCTCTCTCTCTCTCTGTCTCTCTCTCTCTCTCTCTCCTTTTTGGACGTCAAACATCCTTTCTTTTAAATATTTTCCATATTTACATGATTCATTTTCTTTCCCTCCCCTTTTCCCTCCCCCTTCCCAGAGCCAAAAAGCAATTCCACTGGGTTATACAAATGTTATCACTTGATACCTGTTTCCATATTATTTAATTTTGCAATACAGCAATCTTTTAAAAACCAAAACCCCAAATTATGGACACATATAAACAAGTGATAGATCATAAGTTTTTCTTCTGTGTTTCTATTCCCACAGTTCTTTCTCTCAATATGGATAGCATTCTTTCTCATAAGTCCTTCGGGATTGTCCTGGATCATTGCATTGCACTAGAAGCAAAGTCCATTACATTCAATCATTCCACAATGTTTCATTTTCTGTGTATGAAATGTTTTCTTGGCTCTGCTCATTTCACTCTGCATCAGTTCATGGAGATTCTTCCAGTTCATATAGAAATCCTCTAGTTCATCATTCCTTACAGCACAATAGTATTCCATCGCCATCATATACCACAATTTGTTTAGTTATTCCTCAATCAAGGGACACCCCCTCATTTTCCAATTTTTTGCCACCAAAAGAGTGTAGTTATGAATATTTTTGTACAATCCTTTTTATTATCTCTTTGGGGTACAAACTTAGTAATGGTATTGCTGGATCAAAAGGCATTAATTTTTTTAAAGTCCTTTGGGCATAATTCCAAATTGCCTTCCAAAATGCTTGGATCAATTTACAACTCCACCAACAGTGTATTAACATCCCAATTTTACCACATCCCTTCCAACATTTATTATTTTCCTTTACTGTTATATTGGCCAGTCTTCTAGGTATGAGGTGGTACCTCAGAGTTGTTTTGATTTGCATTTCTCTATTCAGGAGGGATTTAGAACACTTTTTCACGTGCTTATTGATAGTTTTGATTTCTTCATCTGAAAACTACCTATTCATATCCTTTGACCATTTGTCAGTTAGAGAATGGCTTGATTTCCTGTGTATTGAACTTAGTTCCTTACATATTTGGGAAATTAGACCTTTGCCAGATAATTTTGTTATAAAAATTTGTTCCCAATTTGGTCCCTTCTAATTTTGGATGCATTGGTTTTGTTTGTACAAAACCTTTTAAATTTAATATAATCAAAATTATTCATTTATATTTTGTAATGTTCTCTGTCTCTTGCTTGGTCTTAAATTCTTTCTTTTCTCATATTTCTGACACTATTCTATGTTCACCTAATTAATTTATGATATTGTTTTTTATATTTAAGTCATTACCCCATTTTAAATTTATCTTGGTATATAGGGTGTAAGATGTTGATCTACACGTAATTTTTCCCATACTGTTTTCCAATTTCCCAAGCAGTTTTTGTCATATGAGCTCTTATTTCACTTGGTTTAGGAATCAGTACCATATTTGTGTCATAAAAAGAATTTGGTAAGACTCTTTCTTTGTTTATTATGTCAAATAATTTGTATAGTATTAAGATTAGTTGTTCTTTAAATGTTTGATAGATTTAGCTTGTGAATCCATCTGGCCCCGGGGATTTTTTCTTAGGAAGTTCCTTGATGGCTTGTTCGATTTCTTTTTCTGAGATGGTATTATTTAAGTATTCTATTTCCTCTTTTGATAGTCTAGGAATTTTATATTTTTGTAAATATTCCCCCATTTCATCTAGCTTGTCATATTAATTGCCATATAATTGGGCAAAATAGCTCTTAGTAATTGTCTAAATTGCCTCTTCATTTGAAATGAGATCACCATTTTCAGTTTTGATACTGTTAATTTGATTCTCTTCTTTCTTTTTTTGATTAGATTAACCAGTAATTTATCAATTTTATTTGTTTTTTCAAAGTACCTATTCTTATTTATTAGTTCAATAGTTCTTTTACATTCAATTTTATTAATTTCTCCTTTGATTTTTAGGATTTCCAATTTAGATTTTATCTGAAGATTTTTAATTTGACCTCTTTCTAGTTTTTTTTATGTTGTAAGCCCAATTCATTGATTTCTTCTCTCTCTATTTTGTTACTATAGGCACGCAGAGATATAAATTTTGTTCTGAGTACTACTTTGGCTGTATCCCATAGATTTTGATATGTTGTCTCCTCATTGTCATTCTCCTTCAATGAAATCTGTAATTGTTTCCATGAATTGTTTTTGACCCACCAGTTATGAAGGATTCGATTATTTAGTTTCTAGTTGATCTTAAATTTGCCTCTCTATGAACCTTTACTAATTATAATTTTTATCACATTATGATCTGAAAAAGTTGCATTTATTATTTCTGCTTTTCTGCATTTGTTTGCAATTCTTTTATGCCCTAGTACATGGCTGATCTTTGTATTATACCATGTACTTTTGTGAAGAAGGTATATTCCTTTTTATTCCTGTTCAGCTTTCTTCAGATATCTAATAACTCTTACTTTTCTAATACTTTATTCACTTCCCTTACTTCTTTCTTATTTATTTTTTGGTTTGATTTATCGAGTTCTGATAGGGGAAGGTTGAGGTCCCCCACTAGTATGATTTAACTATCTATTTCCTCCTTAAGCTCCTTTAGTTTCTCCTTTAGAAATCTGGAAGTTATACTATTTGGTGCATAAATGTTTAGTATTAATATTACTTCACTGTTTATATTATTACTTTTTTAGGAAGATGTGATTTCCTTCCTTATTTTTTAATCAGGTAAATTTTTATTTTATTTTATTTTATTTATTATTTTTTTTCAATTTTATTTTTTAGAAAATTATTCCATGGTTACATGATTCATTTGCTTACTCGCCCCTCCACCCCCCTCCACCCACCCCCCATAGCCGATGTGCATTTCCACAGGTTTTTATTTGTGTCATTGATCAAGATCTATTTCCATATTATTGATAATTGCACTGGGGTGATTGTTAAGAGTCTACATCCCAAATCATGTTTGCATCAACCCATGTGTTCAAGCAGTTGTTTTTCTTCTGTGGTTCCACTCCTGTAGTTCTTCCTGTGGATGTGAATAGCATTCTTTTCCATAAGTCTCTCTGAATTGTCCCAGATCATTGCATTGCTGCTAGTACAGAAATCCATTACATTTGATTTTACCACAGAGTATCAGTCTCTATGTACAATGTTCTTCTGGTTCTGCTCCTTTCACTCTGCATAAATTCCTGGAGGTCATTCTAGTTCACATGGAATTCCTCCAATTTATTATTCCTTTTAGCACAGTAGTATTCCATCATCAGCATATACCACAATTTGTTCAGCCATTCCCCAATTGAAGGGCATACCCTCGTTTTCCAGTTTTTTGCCACCACGAAGAATGTGGCTATAAATATTTTTGTACAAGTCTTTTTCCTTATGATCTCTTTGGGGTACAAACCCAGAAATGGTGTGGCTGGATCAAAGGGCAGGCAATCTTTTAGTGCTCTTTGGGCACAGTTCCAAATTGCCATCCCAGAATGGTTGGTTCAGTTCACAACTCCACCAGCAATGCATTAATATCCCAATTTTACCACATCCCCTCCAACATTCACTACTCTCCTCTGCTGTCATTTTAGCCAATCTGCTAGGTGTGAGGTGGTATCTCAGAGCTGTTTTGATTTGCATTTCTCTAATTATTAGAGATTTAGGACATTTTATCATTTTTACTTTAGCTCTGTCCTGTATTATGATTGCTACTCCTCCTTTTTTTTACTTCAAATAGCACATACAATTTTTTGCTCTAGCCTTTTACCTTTAATCTGTGTGTGTTACCGTGCTTCAAATGTGTTTCTTGAAAACAACATATAGTAGGATTTTGATTTTTAATCCATTCTGCTATCAGCTTCTGTTTCAGGGTGAGTTCATCCCATTCATATTCAGAGTTATGAATACTAACTGTGTATTTCCCTCCATCTTATTTTCCCCTTTTGATCATGCTCTATTCCCTTTCACTCTGTTCCTCCTCACCAGTGATTTGCTTTTTATCACTCCCCACACACTTCTTCCTGCCTCCAATTATCTCCCCCTTTCCTCCTTCTACTTCTCTGTAGGGTAAGATATAATTCTATATACCCCAATGGGTATATTGGTTTTCCCCCTCTCTGAACCAGTTGCAATGAGAGTAAAGTTTAAGCATTATCCTTCACCACCTTTATCTTCCTCTCTCCATAATATTGTTTGGAGAGGATTCTCATGGCGACTATAAGCTTCTCTGCTTTACTGCACCATCTTGGCTCTGCCCTCTGGAAAAAGTCTAAATCTCCCTTCTTAATGATCCTGTCATAAACTCTAAAACTTGGCTTTAATATCTTACTTTCCTTAATTTACCTATGGAACCTAAAATTAAGTCTGTTTTACTAAGTCTGTTTCCTTAGTGGATATATGAGATTCTGATTCTATTTAACTGAATGTTTTAAATTTTATGGCCTAAGAGGATGTATAAGATTGCTGCATAATCAGAAATTATTTATCTATCTCTCCAATGTAATTTCAAACTATATAAACTTTGCCAGAGCCCCAATCTGGGTTTAGAATTATTTTTCCAAGTTTGGAACCTATGCTTGAGTACAATAAAAATCTAGGTCTTAACCTCTTGAATTTCTGCATTGTCATTCAGCAGCAGTTATCTTTTATATAAACTCAGTGAGAATGTTTTCCCCACAACACATTGAAGCTATATATTAATATTCTATTACCCAGGATCAATACCATTACATATAAAAACTTTTCTCTACATGTGGAGGTTCATCTGTTATGGAGAGGATCAATGATATCATAAGGTGATATCTTGACTTACTTGTGAGTTGGATTTAAGTGAAACAGATGTGAACAAAGTCAACCTTCTCACTTCCAACATCATTGAAATCTAGTGGCAAGACAAAAGTCTATAATATAGTCACATGTGGGGTCTTGCGCTCTATATGAGCATCAGATAATTACCACTCACCCTAACCTCACATTATATATCATTCCATATCTTCTGGAGAGACAATCTCCCAGACTATACACAGGACAAAGAATATTACAATGAGAACATCTCGTCCTAGCTATTCATTTCACAGAGAAAGAAACTGAGGCCCAAGGAAAGTACTTGGTTTTTTCCAAAGTTATGTAGATTACATATATGGATTATAATTTTGATCTATTAAGAGCATTTATTGAAGTATTCATTCGGATGCAATCTCTCTTTTAAAAAAGTTAGCATCTACACTGGTCAAGGAAAGAGGAAAACTAGAAAAAAATCATCTCAAAAATCCAAATTTTAAGGGGTGTGTGTGTGTACACCATGGAGTGAATTATGCAGAATATCAGTTTACTTTGGTCAAATACACCTGATAATTGTTCTCAGTCACTTGGTCAGTATAGTCATTAGCTATCTTCAAAGAATGGTGTAATAGAAAGAGAAAAT
This sequence comes from Gracilinanus agilis, assembly GCF_016433145.1. Taxonomy (NCBI): domain Eukaryota; kingdom Metazoa; phylum Chordata; class Mammalia; order Didelphimorphia; family Didelphidae; genus Gracilinanus; species Gracilinanus agilis. The sequence goes on from NC_058130.1 coordinate 218,394,001, forward strand.
TTGAATTCCAACTCTGCCAACCTATTGGTTCTGTGACTTTGTGTAAGTTACTTCATCTCACTGGACCCAAGTTCCTTTATTTGTAAAAGATGGAGTTGGATTAGTTGATTTTTGAAGTCCTTTCCATCTTCTACATTTTGTGAATGAGTTATGCTAATTTCATCCAATTCATTAAACCTTTTTAAATCCCTTCTGTAGACAGGTCACTATGCTAAGAATAGGGGTGATACAAAGTTTAGACATTAGTTAGTTGGACAAAGTAGAACAGTTGATAGAATTCTATAACCAACTTGATGAGATTATAGGAAGTTTTGGACATAACCTAAAATGAGTTGTTCACACTTCATTGAGGAGAAGTGATTATTTTTAGGAATTTAGTAATGATTTGTATACTGGCCTATTGTGTATATAACTTTTGTTTTGGGTCTAAGAAAGGGAGTCTTGATTGAAGAGTTCATCTTTTTCCCCCAAAGAGATGTAGAATTATTGAGAACAGAAACATGAGAAAGAGCTTTTGTCCCCATCCTCCCAAGATGATAATTCCTACACACTGGCACACATTCCTCCCATCCCAACCAAGAACTGATTACCATTAATCCCCAAGGTCAAAAAATGGCAGCTGTGGAGAAGCAATTACAGAACATCTAGGTCTCAAAAAAGAACAGGGACATTTTCTGGTCCCTGAGTTCCTGAATCTATCTATGGAGAGAAAAGAACTAGTGCAAAATTCCTGTGTCATATGCTTACAAACTAATATAGTCAAGATGAGAAGGAAAGCAATAAGTTGGGGGGAAATTTTTTATAGATAGTTTCTCAGATATAGGTCTCATATCTAAAACATATAGAAAACTTTGTCAAATGCATAAGAATATGAACCATTCCCTAACTGATAAATGTTCTAATTTGCATTTCTCTAATGAATAGTGATTTCATATGTCTATAGGCAGCTTTAATTATTTTTGTCTGAGAACTGCCTGTTTGTATTCTTTGATCATTTATCAATTGGGGAATGACTTGTATCTTATATCCTTCCATTTATCCTATTCTCTATCATTTCATTGTATCCTTCCTCAAAAGTATTTAGCTTCTGACTACCACATCTCCTAATCTGCCCTCTTTTCTATCAGCCCCCCCCTTCTCTTATCCCTTTCTTTTCCTAGTTTCTAGTAAGGTAAGATAGATCTCTATACTCAGTTGACTGTATATATTTTTCTTTCTTTGAGTCAGAACCTATATGTTCTAAAATATAGCAATTCACTTTGAGGTGGCAAAGTACTGGAAATTGAAGGGATGCCCATCAATTGGAGAATGGCTAAACAAGTGGAGGCATATGGTTGTGACGGAAAATTGCTGCACCTTAAGAAATGACTAACAGATTAATTTTGGGAAAACATGGAAAGATCTACATGAAATTATGAAGAATGAAACAAGCAGAACCAAGAAAGCATTATATATAGCTATAGAAATATTGTTTGAAGGTTGACTTGTATATGTCTGCCTCCATGGAAAGAACTGATAAACAGAAATAAGTAACATATAGTTTTATATATATACATATATCTTTTTGTCAAATGATGCCTTCTCTAATGGGGGAAGGGAGGGAGGGAATTTACTGAATATTTTAAAGTAACAAGCAAAGAAATTAATTACAAAGAGGAACCACATGGCCCAAAGGCAAAATTCCTAAGACTTAGGAGAGTTTCTTCTGGAGGAAGGTCAAGAGTCTGAACCAAGACAAGATGTAACAAAAACTTGAATTTTACCCTCTCTTAGAACTATGAATTACTCATACAATGTTGATGCAATGCTTTGTGAATGAGGCTTGCCTTTATTTAGCAACTCCAGAAAGGCCACAAACTTGGGGTTGAGAATTACAAGGTTGCCAGGAGGCCTAATTGGACCCCTATGGAGAAGAAAGAACTCAATGAGTCAAGATAATACCTATGGTAAGGAACTGGCAACCCCAAGTTCTTTTTCCTTCTGAGGTACTATAAACCATAAAATGACCCAAGTTGTCCTTAGGATTACATTGGTCCCTGGAGGAGTGGATGGAACTTGGAATTTAGGAAGAATTATAGTGACAAGGGTTACTATGAATTATTTGTTTAATGTTTTCTGTCTAAAATAAAAACTTACCGGTACCTTTTAGGTACTAGGATCTTTTTACTCCCCTTCGCAGAGATTTAGACATAAGAAATTATAGCTGGGGTCAAAATGGATCCAAAAGACATGATCTGAGAAGCTTTCCCCAAGAATAAAACTAGTATGTATAAGTCACTGTGCTGGAGCCAGCTCTAATTGTGCTCTTGAAAGACAATTATTAAATTTTCAGTGTCAGCATTTACATCTAGGAAATCAGCAAATGCTACAAATCAGAACTTGCTTTATTGTTTTGTTGATTGTTTAGAAATAGAAAAGTGGTGAAGAAAATATTCACACTGCAAATTAAAATTAAAAGTATATCATCCATTCCCCACTTCCCCCTAACCCCCCCCCCAACAAATTGTTTAACATCTACCAGAATATCCTTGTTGTAAGGAGAGATGTAGGGACATTGTTATAGGTTCCTTATATAAAATAGGGTCCCTGCCTTCTGAGAGAGAATTTGGTTTTGTTATTTTCTTTTCAAATGGAAGACAAGTCCTAAAAATGAAACTAGCTTAAATCTTTTCATGACTCTTATTCCTACAGACACATTTTATCATAACTCTGTTGTTGAAAATATATAATCCAAGAAACTGTTGCTTAGGAAATTAAATGGGTAGAATTTAATTGCATAAATCCAGATCTGTTTTGCAAGGAGAACAGCCCCACACAGCAAGAAAATGAACAGAGTCCCTGCTAATACCTTTTTCTTATTATTTGAATAATAATCTCCTAACATCAAATTGTTCTTGTATCTATCTTCCAAGTATTGTCTAATAGAACCTTGAAAGGTGAATTTGCACATTCATAGAACCCCACAATCTCAGGGTTGAAGGTGATTTCACAGATCAACTGCTAAGGTCAACAGTGATTAAGAATTAATTTCCAGAGGCAGCTAGTTAGTTCAGTGGATAGAGAGCCAAGGCTAGAGACAGTTGGTCCTGGGTTCAAATCTAGACTCGGACAGTTGGGAAATGGATTATTTTTTTTTTTAAATTAAACTCTTACCTTCTATCTTAGAAGCAATACTGTGCATTGGTTCCAAGGTAGAAGAGTGGTAAGGGTTAGGCAATGGAGCTTAAGTGACTTGCCCAGGGTCACACAGCTGGGAAGTGTCTGAGGCCAGATTTGAACCTAGGACCTCCGGACTCTAGGCCTGGCTCTCTATCCACTGAGCTACCCAGCTTCCCTAAATACCTACTTCTTAAGGAAAAATGAGCTAGGCGAGATATTTGCAGTAGTAGCCTTGGATGAGTCATAAGGTATGCATGAATATCTCAACATTATTTTGTATGGTCCAATGTTGTAACATCTTGCCTGTTCATTATTCAGACTATTTAAAATAAATACTACCACATTTCAAGAAAGTCAAGGATAGAGTGGATTGCTAGAAGAGGCAGCCATAAGAGTCCTATTAGAAGGCAGCATGAGGCCAAATATTTTGAAGAGAGAGAGAGAGTTGTCATATTATAGGAAAATAATTAACAAAAAAGTAAAGTATTTGATACCTCCCTCAAAGACATTGCAAATTATCAGTGATGATATAGAAAAAGTTAAAAATCCTTTAGGATAAGAAAAATATAAATTAGAACTCTAAAGTTTCACCTCATATTCATCTACTTGGGAAAGATGATAAAAGATGGAAATAGTCAAAGCCCCAAAACAGTGTGCTTCCCTCCAAAATAATTAAATGAAAATCATTTATTCAGTGAGGCATAAGTTGCTTTTTAAATGGGATATTTGGTATGGTAGTATAATAAGAACAGTTGATATAAAACATTCCTTCCTCTCCCAAAGTGATACATCTCTCTCCCTCTCCCTCTCCCTCTCCCTCTCCGTCTCTGTCTCTGTCTCTGTCTCTCTCTGTGTGTCTCTGTCTCTGTCTCTCTCTCTCTCTGTGTCTCTCTCTCTGTGTGTCTCTGTCTCTGTCTCTCTCTCTGTCTCTGTCTCTCTCTCTCCACTCTGCTCCTCTTCAACAAGTACAAATGGAATCCAGAGGAAGTGGGAGTGGCGGCCTCAAGTTTAGAAGCTTGATATCTCATAGTTCACAGTTGCAGGAAAATCTTTTCTCCCCTCTGTGAATTGCTCAAAAAGTTCTCCTTAGACATGATTTACTTTCTTCATAGAATTGTGAATCTGCATTCAATCTGCCATTGGCTCCGAGTGCAGACACTAAAACCTACTTCAGGGGCAATGCTAGGACCACAATGTGATCACACTTGAGAAGTCCCCAAACTCCTGGACCCTTTGAAGATCATGAGATCTTGCTCTAGCAAATTATTTTATGTGGTGGGGGAGGAGAGAAGGGAGGAAGGCTGCAACTAAAATGCTCTAGCCCACCCCTATCTCTGGCCCAAGAAACTCTTTCTCAGCTGGCTTAACTGTTATGCTATCTACTTATTTGCTACTGTAATGAGAGTACTTGAAAAATGTGGTTTATGAGCTGGTCTTCTATTTCAGAGATGAACCACTGGGCATGGCTAAATTTCTTCAACCTCTTCTAACAACCACTCTTCCCATCAGCTTCACTGTAGTTCATCCAAGGACATTTCCATACTTAATTTAAAGTATTTGAGTAATTGGTTGAGACTTGTTCTCACCTCATTAAGGTATCAGGGCATCTTATCAACTTACTTTAAATGAGGTAAGATGACTTGGATAGTTTGTTCAATCAATAACCCACCTTCCCATGATAAGGGAAGACAAAACATACAGGGAATGGTGTGGCCAGGTGAAATTTGTATTTGATAAATCATCAGGATAGTGAGAAAAGCCATAGGGCAACAGAGTGAGGCAGTCTTTCTAGTAACATGGCAGTATTGATTTGATTATAGTTTCTGAGTTGGAAATGAAGAAGGGGGCAGGAACACGTGTTCATGACAGCAGGGTAGAAATAGCAGAGTAGTTCAGGTAGCCAGGTTAGAAAAAAGATGTCTGGCTATGGCAGCTACTAAACAGAATGGGTCATTTGAAATACTCATCCGTCTGATTAGAGAAGGATCCAGTGTGAGAATTAAAGAGCTGAAAGGCCTAAGTCCTCCAAGACAAAGGTCTCTGGTTCAGAGAGTTCTGTGGGAGAATAGACAAGAAAATGGTTGGTGTGTGTGTGAGGGTGTGTGTGTGTATGTGTGTGTGTGTGTGTGTGTGTGTGTGTGTGTGTGTGAGAGAGAGAGAGAGAGAGAGAGAGAGAGAGAGAGAGAGAGAGAGAGAAACAGAGAGAGAGAGAGAGACAGAGAGACAGAGAGACAGAGTCTGAGAGTAATCAGTCAGGAAAAGAAAGCAAAACAGAAATACTATTTATAAAATACCTTCTTTTCCTTCCCTCTTGGAAATCTTTAACTGCCATGTTGAGTGTGTGTGTGTGTGTGTGTGTGTGTGTGTGTGTGTATTTGTAGTGGTAGCAATTTATACAGCTTTCACAAAGACTATAGATAACTGTTTCTCTTTTAAGAGGTAATAGAATGTTGGAGAAAACAGTTTAATTGTAATTCTAGAGAAAGTTAATGGTGATATTGAGAAAGATTTCATGAGGCATATAGAGAAAAGATTAATAGAACCTTTTTTCCCTGAGAGAATGAGAGAGTTAACTGTCATGTTTGAGAGATGTTGAAGAGGCATTTGGGAAGAACTGAGTTAAACTCAGATTCCTATGGATTAAATACTCAGAAGAGACTTCTTGAGATACTTGAATGATTACCTTAAGAGAACTGTATTTCTAGAGTATGAAGTCAGTAGTTGCAATTGATGATTAGAGGCAATTCTTGGCTATAATCTTTCTCATAGCTTTGTTGAAATATTTAAATATGTCATTTTATTACTTACTATATCATGAATAAATTATAGAGCCAATAACATTGATGTTGTTTAAATCCATGGGATTGGGGCTTTGGACAAATTAATGAAGCATATTTTAAGCATATTAGAGATACAAATAGAAAAATAAGAGTTCTTCCTCTGAAGGAGAGCATTCTAATGGGGGACACAACAGGTATGGAAGGTTTCAGCTGTAAGTTAGATGGAAAGGTCCCATGGTCCTTAGGGAATAGCAGTAAAGTAGATGGCAATGCTTCTTCTTTAATGCCATTTCCACAAATCATTTCCATTTCTGTTGGTGCACCATTTGCCAGTGCCTTTGATGACAAGAATTTTCTTCTTTAGGTCTTCAGTGGCTGTGGATAATGCACATGTAAGAGCAGTTGGCTGGATGCATCTCCATAGGGGTTGCTTCCTAGGATGATAACTTTAGGGCCCGACTGAAACAGTGCTATTCCAAAGGCTCTTCCTGGGCTGTCTCCACCAGGACATGAGGGAAGCTGATGGTGAAGATGGCTTGATTTGCCTGGTATATGCTGCCTCCTGTTTCTCCCTCAAGATGACTTGCTGTTTCAGCCTGAGTGGCATGACTGATCTGTGAGTGCTAATTGTTGGACAGTTGGTGGGGATTGTTGGTTCCTTCGCCAAGAATTGCTTTCCTGGATGATGGCCATGAGATCTGGGCTGGAAGCAAGACCAGTGGTTTGGAGCATGCTGCCACTCTCTAGGGGGAAAAAAAAGTCAGGAGTCTTATAATTATCTGTCTGTTGGTAGTAGCTGGTCAGCAGCTGTTGCTAGTGGTGATGAGTAAGGTGGGACCCTTCTCCACATAATTTCTCCCTGCATTGATGTCTGTAGGGGCTGAGTCAGAAGGAGGTCTAATGGTTTGTCTTTACCGTCATTCTTTAGTCTCTTGGGCCTGGGATTCTAAGCTATTTTCATTAGTATCTGAGGGGAGATGGTGGTGTTTTTTTTTTTAACATTTATTAATATACATTTTTAACATGGTTACCTGATTCATGCTCCTCCTATCCCCTTCA
>NC_058130.1:218403915-218414264 GCF_016433145.1 Gracilinanus agilis
GAGAGAGAGAGAGAGAGAGAGAGAGAGAGAGAGAGAGAGAGAGAGAGAGAGAGAGAGAGAGAGAGAGAGGCGCTGAGTGATAGAAAGAGAGGTGGGGGAAAGGAAGGGAGGGAGAGGAGAGAGGGGAATAGAAGGAGGAAGTGGATGGAAAGGTCCTGATTTCTCTTATTTATTTCTAAACTGATAAACTGGAGTAAATAATTGAGAGCTAATTGATTAATTAATGAGAATTTTTTCCTTCCTATTTAAAATATGAGTCAAATAGTTAGCAAATCCTTTAAATGTCTTAGGACTTGGGTAGAGAATTAGTAAGGAAATTTAACAGTTTCAGGCAGAGAGAGATATAGATTGATAAAGTAAACTAGTGCATAGTAAAGTCACATCCAAAGTGTACGCACATAGTAGGTGACATGTGGAGATGGTATCCCTAAATTTTGTTCCACATAAGAATAAGGAAAAGTATTCTAACATCTTTCTTATAAGACCATCAAGAGCAATAAATGTAAAAGGATATTAGAAAACTGTTGTGAGCTCCCCAGAAGAAACCTATTTCCCCACTAGGCACATTTATCTCCTTTGGCAGATTTCCTAAGAGGTCTCAGGTAAATACAAATGAGGTCTGAGCTAAATACCCTGTATTCTTTGAAACCTCTAAGCTAAGTGAAATTTTCTTCCCCAGGATTTCAAAATTAAAATTGAGTAAATATTATCTAATAATATTTTGCCAAGCCTCTCTCCCCTTTCTAATTTCAGCTTCTTTGGAAAGTTATATTTGTTTTTTAAGTATAGTGAGGATTTCACCCTTATCAACATCATTTCTAATTCACTATTTTCTTTTCAACAATAAAAAAAAGCTCAGTGGCAGCTCCATTTATGAGAGTATCTAGAGGCATTTGCATTCTGACAGCCTAAATCAAATATTTTAAGACTGGTCATGGAGAAAGCAGTAAATCCACAGCTGGGCTGCCATCCAAATAAATAATAAAAAAGATTTTACATCAAAGTAATAAACAATAGTAACACCGGTAACACATTAGAATTCAAGGTCTGCAAACATGACTGACAAATATTTTAATAAAAAAGGAAAAGAGCTTCAAGAAACCAAAATGTTTATTTTTCTCCGCAACTCTTCAGCCTTTTCTGTGTATTTAGATTTCACCATTACAATTTTACTTGATTAGTTCTTGGGATGAGAAAGTACCAATATTGCTTCAGTTTTGATTAATAAATGCAGCCAAGAACAGAAATAGGTGGGGGAAGGGTGTAAAAGAAAGAAATAAAAGCTATGGTGAGCAATCTTTCTAGGTGAATTTCAAGGCAGTCCAGCAATCAAAGCAATTCAAATAAAAAAAATGCTCTTCTGTTCCTCTAAGATTTTTTATTTTTGACCTGAATTACTCATCAATCTAAAGAGTATATGTGATGCTGATTTAAAGGGGAGGGATTTTGTATGGTTGTGATTACTCTTTTTGTATAATACCCTTATGAATGGGTATGGCTAAATGGAAGAGAGTCATAATTGTCAACTAGGGCTCAGTCCCATAGGGTACAGTGAAAGGAGTGTTGGATATGGAATCAGAAAGACCTGAGTTCAAATCCTAGTTCTACCACTTATTGACTATATTACCTTGGGCAAAACATTTAATATACCTCAATTTTTTTTAGCCTCATGAGGTGCCCCTTCCCCTCCTTTAAATCAGTGACTCAGTAGCCAATATAATGGGTCTGGAGTCAGGAAGACCTGAATTTAAATTTGGCCTCTGTCACAAGCTCTATGACCCTAGGAGTCATTTAACCTCTGGAAAATGGTGATAATTAATAGTACCAACCCCAAAGTGTTGCTGTGAGGATCAAATGAGATAATATTTGCAAAGTGCTTTGAAAACCTTAAAGTACTACTACTGCTACTGCTGCTGCTACTATTACTACTACTGTTGCTGCTACTGTTGCTACTATTACTGCTGCTGCTGTTTCTGTTACTATTACTACCACCAACACTACTACTGCTGTAATGATGTTGTTTCTACTATTACTACAGCTACATTTATCCTATGACCAAATGGAATTATCTGAAGATTTTCAAAATGATTTTTCCTGAGTTATCAAATCTTTCTGTGCCTTAGGACCAGCCATAGCCTGGACAGGGAAAATACAAAGTTGGATGTCAGAGGAGATAAGGAGAAAATCAAAAGGGAAGATGAGAGTACCCTGTAGGTTTTGGTTCTGGGTTGGACCAGCTGCCTCAACAACATTTTATAGATGAGGAAAATGAGACTCCTCAGGGACAGGTAATACTATAGCAGATACAGAATTAGAATTCAGGATCTCTTACTCTATATTTTATGTTCTCTATTTTTCCTCTAGGGATTTTGTTTTTGCTATTGTTGTACCCAGTGCTTAAGAATGAGCTTTCCCTGTGGTACAATGGCTAGAGTGCAGAGCATGAAGTCAAGAAGACCTGACTTTAAATTCTGTCTCAAACACTTGCTATAGGCAAGCCACTTAACCTCTCTTTTAGCCTCCATTCCTTATTTGGAGCTAGCTCTGCTCTGGGAAAGTAAGGTTAGAAACTTTTTACATGTTGGGACTTCACCCAGTATACAGTTGGGTCTTCTGGATTTTCAGGATGCCTGGAGAGATTTTTCCAGCTCTGACCTTTCATTATTAGATACCTTAGTTTAAAGAATCCATCAGAGAGGAAAAATTCTCTCTCTGGTTAGGGTTTAACGGTTTAATTTTCCTCCCATCCCTAACCTTGTATTGTAACCTTACAAGTTAGTTTCCATTGGAGATCAATTTGCAGACTTTGACATTTGTTGGTTTGTTGAATGTTTAAATACTGATGGCTTCCTGAATTCTATGTAAGTATTGACATTGAGGTTATTATGAGAAGTATGGACTTTGCATCTTAAAAATGCTGATATCTTCCTGATAAATGCTCACAATTCTCATTTGGGATTTAAAAAGACCTAGACTACCCTCTTTATTGTGAGATTCTTGTGCCCTGCAAGCCTAAAGACTTGCCTATTGCCCTAGGAATTCTAAGTTATCAACCTTAAATGCTTAATCTCTCTGTTTTTTGTGGGGGGCAGGGCGGGAATACTTGCCTTTGTTCAAGAATTATTTGATCTTATTTTCTACTGTCACTAAAGGAATTTTCTTGTCCTGATAGTGGATTAGTTTAGGATCCATTGGAAGCAATTTCAGGTGCTATTTGGGGCTGAGACCCAGAATAATTGGACCTCAAAGAATCCCTAGAGAAATGTTGGTGTGCCCAATGTAGAAAGGAACCTACTTGGAAAATTTTGACCAAACTTTAATTGGATGGGCCTTATTTGCTAAAGGAATCCTGGAAGAGTTTTCATCTAGGACAGTTTGGTTTTTCACCTAGAACGTAAGAAGGTGACTGCCAATAAACTCTAAGGTCTAAACCTTGAGGAGTTGTCTCCCAAAGTTGGGAGCTTATTGAGGAGGATCTATAGGGATTAGGTTTCTTTCTAAGATAGAAAACTGATTTTCTTGGTCTTTTTTTCTTTTCTTTATTGCCTTTGGGCTGAGGAAGGATATTTGGAGCACCAAGACAAGGCTTTGTTGAGGACTAAGTAAACTGTAGTCTTTGGTAGACTTTGTAAAATGTTACTTGTTTGTTGAACTTTCATTGCTTTGTATTTGGGTTCAACCATTATTTTTGTTGGTACATGTAGACCATTTTACATTATGTCATACTATTTCATGATTCTCTCCTATATGGCACAGGGAAGTTGATTCCTGAGACCTTAGAGAGAATTATTCTAGCTTGTGACCATAAATAATATGTTCAAAGTGTACTCCTGCCAATTTGCTGAAGACAGTATGTGTTCTAAACATGAAAAAAGGGTGCAACTGGGAGTGATCCCCACATGAAAGAGCCTGAGAAATCTGCTTCTAGAAAGGCATGATGATATATGTAACGAAGATGACTTATTCCCACATTTGGCACATGCATAGACTTTTGGTAAATGGATCCAGGCTCTTAAGCACATGACAAAGAGTTAGACAGTTTATTGGCTGTCAAGGATCCCTAGAGAAATGGTGGTGCACCCTGTGTAGAAAGAGGCACATTTGGAACATTTTGTTCAGACTTTAGTTGGATGGGATAGCCTTGTGTGCTAAGGGAATCATGGAAGAGTGTTTAACTGGAACAGTTTGGTTTCTTATCTAGAGGGTAAGAAGGTGACTACCAATAAACTCTAGGGTCTAAATCACTTTGAGGAGTACTAGGAATAGTACCAGACTGTATTTAAAGGGCAAAGACCAAAAAAGCAAGGTCTTTGCTTTGTTCTGGCTTCTTCTTTCCTAGTTACTCTTCAGCAGAAAGAGACAATGATGTAAGAGGAGAGTCCACGGGTCCTCCTCATCAAAGGCTGGCATTTGGCCCATGAATCTGGTCTTCTGTTCTATTTTTTTCCATTTTGGGTAGAATATGGATATGAGTGTGCTGGAGTCATCTCTAACTGGCTCTTTAGAGTCAATTATGAAATCATCAATTTGAGTACTTGCACTTTAGAAATATCAGGACTTGATTTGATGTTTTATTGTTTAGACCTGAAAAAGTGATGAAGAAAATGTGAATAATGCAGATTAAACTTTAAAGTGTATCATAAGTACCTCCTCCCTCTACCACCACTCCACCAACCCAAGTCTAGGTGTTAACAATTTGTCAACATAGCTCTGAGTATGGGAGCCACCTACAATACCTTATGCTTTGAAGGGTCAGGTAACAAACCACCAGAAGTCCAGGAGCTGGAATCCATGCTAGGGTTTGCTGGAAGTCAGATGTTGAAGAACAAAGTTCCAAGTAACTTGCCCAACCCAATCTAGCCATAGTAATCAGTTCAGATTTGTCCATCTGTTAGTCATGCTACATTTAGAAGTGAACTTGGTGAGGAAAATGCTATTTAGAAGTTGTATGAATCTGAACCCACGCTACTCAAGGACCAAAGTAGTACAGGAGTATTTCCGCAGAATTTTAATGGGAATAAATGTTTATAACTTCTGCTCTTTCCATATCTTCAAAGTAAATATCCCATTGTACAAGTTAAATGCTGTTAACTTATTAAGTAAAAATGAGACTGCTAATAATCATTGGTGGTTAACAATCAGGAAAACTTTGGAATTGTGACTCAAGATGAGAAAATTAATGAAAAATGTTTCTTGCATTGTTTCAAAAGTTTTTTCTACAACTATTGATATAGTTATACTATCCACTAGCATTCGAGAAAGACTTCTCCAACCCCTTACGGTAACTACTAGAACCCAGAGGGGGAGTATAGCCAGTCTCATTCTTGAAGAGTGAGTTCAGAGTTTACTACATGTAAATGAGAGGATGGGACTCAATGGTCTCTAAGGTCCCTGCCAGTTCTATGATCTCTTTCCCCACTCCCAAACCCCAGCTACATATATAGAGTAGCTTTGGAATCATGGATAGAACTCTGAATTCAGATCCTGCCTCTAACTCTTATTACTTTGGATAAGTCACTTAACCTATTTAAGCTTCACTGTATTAATTTGTAAAATGCAGATAATTGTACCTATTATCTAGGATCATTGAGAGACTCTAATGATCTATCAATTAATCTATCTAACATGATCTCCAAATTTTAGGGCACTATCTAAATGTCAATTATTGCTATAAAAAGTTAAAATGTGTAGGAATAGCATTTAAAAAAAAAAAAAAACCTCTGCCCCAGGAAAAAGGTATTCAAAACAGAGCTGAAAGTATCTTGCTGTTACTCATTCCCTCCTTTTTTCTTCCTAGGATGAAAGTAAAAGTCATGCCACACAGAGTTTCATTGAACCTGGGCTTGATAGGATTTTCACTACTGGGCTAATTTAGCTGTGATTTGTTGCAAACATTTATGGTTTAATAAAATGACTATTCAGTATGGTGCATTTATCACAACCCAAGACAAGGAATCTCACTGGGAGACCATCTGGTGCTGATTATTATTAAAATAAAAAATACTTTTGTAAGCCATTTTGTCAGGCTAATTTAAAATCTGACTCAACTTACCCAAGGCCAAATTATATTTTTTGAAGAAAGATGAGAAAGCTTATGAAAATGGTATGAGAATTAAAATACTTTATTTTGGGGGCAGCTGGGTAGCTCAGTGGAGAGTCAGGCCTAGAGACAGGAGGTCCTAGGTTCAAATCCGGCCTCAGCCACTTCCCAGCTGTGTGACCCTGGGCAAGTCACTTGACCCCCATTGCCCACCCTTACCAATCTTCCACCTATGAGACAATACACCAAAATACAAGGGTTAAAAAAAACAACAAAAAAAATACTTTATTTTAATATTGTCTGATAAAGTAGGTGAGAAGGAAATTAACTAAGCTTTAAAATTCCCTTTTCCCTATAGAACAAGCCATTCAATTTGTCAATAAACATTTAAGTGCCTACTATGTGTTAGGCACGGAGTACTTAGTACTAGGGATAAAAATAATGAAAATATACTCCCTGACCTCAAAGAGGCAGCTAAATGGCACAGTGAATAGTGCTGGAGTCAGGAAGACAGCTCCTAAGTTGAAATCTGGCCTCTGATATTTATTAGCTGTGTGACCCCGAGCAAGTTACTTAGCCCTGTTTGCCTCAGTTTCCCCATCAGTAAAATGAATTGAAGAAGGAAATGTTATGTTACTCCAGTATATTTGCCAAGAAAATTCCAAAATTGGATCAGGAAGAGTCACACTAAATGACAAAAACAAGCCCTCAAAGAGCTTGCACTCTAGTGAGGTAAAACAACACACAAAAAAAGCTATAAAAGGTACAAAAGGTAGGGAGTCAGTACCAGCCACTGGGTCTGGTACAGTCTGGTCTAAGGAGTATAACTTTTGGGAAATGAAAAATTGTCTGATCTGTGAGTCCTCTTCAAATGTAGGTTTTAGAAAGAGTTCTTTGCTCTGCTTTCCAACCCTCTAATCAGAGGGGCAGAGGGTACTGAAGAGGAAATTAAAAACTCATATGGTGGGGCCTTTTGCCCCCAGGAATCCATATAGTCCATTAAATTGATAAAATAATATTGAGGTTCCCCCTCACCAAAACTGTTAAAGAAAAGAGCTGGAGATGTCTAGAGAACTGATATTCTTTCTCTAAAACTGCACAGTCCACATGACTCACAGTATCAATGAAAGACAGCCTTTTAGTCTCTTTGTTTTAATATGCCTTTTTCCTGTGATTTGTGTGATTTGGGAATACAAAAATTGAACTAATTAATTTAATTTATCTACAGTAGAACCCAGCTTCATTTTTTGGTGCCAGCTGTAAAAGATAAGACTTGATTAGATTAGTGGCAATCTCCACTATAGCTTCACATCATGGATCTGTCCTTTAATGATACTAATCATTGGTTCATGTTTGATCTATAAGTTCCTCTGCTTTGCCTAGGAGCTCAGTGTTTTTGTTTTTGTTTCTCTTTTTAATCCTTACCTTCTCTCTTAGATTCCATATTATGTACCAGTTTTAAGACAGAAGGGTGATAAGGGCTAGGCAATTGGGATTATAACTTGCCCAGGAGTTCAATATTTTCCATGAACTTCTTTTCAGTACTGAAGAGACTTGATTCAGGAATTACTCTGCAAGACTAGGAACTCTTCCACCATTCCACCACTTACCACTCCACTGCTGCCTATTCAAATTCTCACTACGTTTGGCTCCGGAAATTCTCACCATTCCACTGCTTCCTCTTTTTTGGGCAACCTCTGGGGCCATATGACTTTCTGATGAACATATTTCCCTAGAGGGGCTATACAGATTTCCCTCTAGACAGTCAGATCCTGCACATGTCTATTCCACTCCTCTCTGATCATCTCAGCTCTGATTCTTTCATTGTCTGTCTCTGTGTTGTAGTACTCCTTTTAAAGCCAAATCTCAAGGCATTACTCAAATGTATGACTAGTTATAATTCAATCAAATATCCTTGGATTGGCATTAAGATGACAAATACAATAATTTTTGTGAAGTTACATATCTTATCAAACAATTAACCTTGTCAATGGAATTTTACTTTGTCCAGGAAGCAAAAGAGCTTTAGGAAGGCCTCAGAAGATTCTTTCTGGATGCACTGTCTAGAAGTATTTTTATTTAAGTAGATTCAACATGCCCTACTTCTAACTCCCTATGTTGTTTACATTATTAATTTGCTTAGCAAAACCTCCTTAGCAGAGAAAGCAAAGTTTTACTTCAGTCCAGTTGAGTTCAAATTTTTCCATATTTCTAAATGGTGTAGTCTATATTCATAATGGTTAATTGTAAATACTAGATATGATTAATAATCCAAACCATTGAGTCTCCAAAACTGTTGCCCCCAAGATTCAGAGTTTTCTGTGATCTCTTTTTTTAGGTCTTTCTATCTTAAGGATAACAGGTTAAGTGAGGATATAGCAATTATCTTCAGACATATGATGGGAAATTATTAGACAAAGGAGGGTGACTATAACCAATTCTTCTCCATTTCCATTGAACAGGGCACAAGTAGAAATGAGCTTAAATTCTAATATTAGTTATTTAGGTTTGTGGTAAGGGAGAACTTCCTGAAGACAAGGGTAGTCAAGCTATCAAAATAAGATTGAGATACATCATGGAACCTTATTTCCTAATGACCCTGGAGACCAAGATGGAAACTCACTTATGAGTACTGGTGGTGTGTCCAGAGCCAAAGGCCCAGACCAGGTGACCTCTAGTTTAGAGTTCTCTCCTAACCCTTTCAACTCCTTCATCTTTAACTCATTTTCCCCTCTATTCCCTCCATCCCTTACCCTTTTTTTAGCAAGACATTTAAACTAGTCTAGTTACTGCAAATCTTCTGTAGCATAAAACTAAAAATAAAAACTAATGAGTCACATTCTCCCAGGGCAGGAGCTCCTCCCTGGGAGTAAGTTTGGTACTTCAGAAACTGCATTAACACTTTGAGGTTACCTAAGGGACCAGTTTGTAAATTGCCACTTCAGTGCCTGATCAAGTCCTGTCTTTAGACTTCGGGGGGGGGGGGGGGGAAATGATATTGGGCTCTATTTGAGATGAACTAAAATTAATGCAGTGATATTTGCCTTGATTTAGAAATACAAAAACTGAACCAAATAGCAGCAGCTAGTTCTTTGAGAGGGAGGGGAGAGTCGTTATGACCTCATGGATATTCCGTGGGAACTGTCATCCAGAATTCCTCAAGATTTTTTCATGTAATTCCCTAGTCTTTTAGTAGTGGAATCTTTTCTTTTAAAACTACACCCACACAAACACCAACCTTATATATGTTTATTTTCCACATGTGACTCTCTAATTGGTCCCACATAAACTTATTTTGGTTCCTCATTAACCATGAATTCTTATCTCATGGGGATGAGGGACCTGATTTGTTTGGAGGGGAAAACTTAAGAGAAACTTGCAATTTCCATGAAAAGAAGAAAAATGCCATTTGTAAGCACAAGTCAAATTTGTTGTTTGTCCATATCTGACTCTTTGTGATCCTATTTGGGACTTTCTTGGTAGACATATTGGAGTGATTTGCTATTTTCTTTCTCCAGTTCATTTTATAGATAAGGAAATTGAGGTAAACAGGGTTAAGTGACTTTGCCCAGGGTCACAAAGCTAGTCTGCAAAAATCTGAGACCAGATTTGAACTCAAGAAGATAAGTCTTCCTGACTCTAAACCTGGCACTCTATCCACTGCACAACTTAACTACCCTCAAACATTTCTAGATTAGAATTTAATTGGAACAAAGAAATATTTCCTATCTACTTCCCTTATTTAGAGGCATCACTAACACTTAAGCCTGGGCACTCCCAGTAGGTATAAATCTTGTAACTGATGTCTTTCTTTTGCCTTCTCTATACATAGGAGTCTATGCAATTTCTAGATCTTTCTTTCTTATCTTTTCCTCAACTCCTTGCATTATTTCTTGTGAGTCTCCAACTAAAGTCTGAACTTCACTACTTCTTATCCTTTGTAATATAATATAATTAATACAATATAGTATGATGTAACATATTATAATTGATATAATATAACAAGATAACATATGATATAACATAACATGATACAATATAACATGATATATAATATAAAGAATATAATCAATATATTATATTATAATATGACATGATATTATATAATATAATGTATTATTATATGATATGATATGAAATGATATGATATTCCCTCTCCTTTCCTCCCTTCTCTCCCTTTTCCCCAGAAATTCACTTGGGCTTGGTGATGTGTTGTTGCAAGAAGGTGGGTGGTCCCTGGCCTGCAATCCATCTTCCACCTTACTCTGATATCTCGGTGCCCAGTATGGTCAGGGAAAATGTGTCCTTC
>NC_058130.1:218414783-218433675 GCF_016433145.1 Gracilinanus agilis
GGGGGGGGGGGGGGGGGGGGAATGATATTGGGCTCTATTTGAGATGAACTAAAATTAATGCAGTGATATTTGCCTTGATTTAGAAATACAAAAACTGAACCAAATAGCAGCAGCTAGTTCTTTGAGAGGGAGGGGAGAGTCGTTATGACCTCATGGATATTCCGTGGGAACTGTCATCCAGAATTCCTCAAGATTTTTTCATGTAATTCCCTAGTCTTTTAGTAGTGGAATCTTTTCTTTTAAAACTACACCCACACAAACACCAACCTTATATATGTTTATTTTCCACATGTGACTCTCTAATTGGTCCCACATAAACTTATTTTGGTTCCTCATTAACCATGAATTCTTATCTCATGGGGATGAGGGACCTGATTTGTTTGGAGGGGAAAACTTAAGAGAAACTTGCAATTTCCATGAAAAGAAGAAAAATGCCATTTGTAAGCACAAGTCAAATTTGTTGTTTGTCCATATCTGACTCTTTGTGATCCTATTTGGGACTTTCTTGGTAGACATATTGGAGTGATTTGCTATTTTCTTTCTCCAGTTCATTTTATAGATAAGGAAATTGAGGTAAACAGGGTTAAGTGACTTTGCCCAGGGTCACAAAGCTAGTCTGCAAAAATCTGAGACCAGATTTGAACTCAAGAAGATAAGTCTTCCTGACTCTAAACCTGGCACTCTATCCACTGCACAACTTAACTACCCTCAAACATTTCTAGATTAGAATTTAATTGGAACAAAGAAATATTTCCTATCTACTTCCCTTATTTAGAGGCATCACTAACACTTAAGCCTGGGCACTCCCAGTAGGTATAAATCTTGTAACTGATGTCTTTCTTTTGCCTTCTCTATACATAGGAGTCTATGCAATTTCTAGATCTTTCTTTCTTATCTTTTCCTCAACTCCTTGCATTATTTCTTGTGAGTCTCCAACTAAAGTCTGAACTTCACTACTTCTTATCCTTTGTAATATAATATAATTAATACAATATAGTATGATGTAACATATTATAATTGATATAATATAACAAGATAACATATGATATAACATAACATGATACAATATAACATGATATATAATATAAAGAATATAATCAATATATTATATTATAATATGACATGATATTATATAATATAATGTATTATTATATGATATGATATGAAATGATATGATATTCCCTCTCCTTTCCTCCCTTCTCTCCCTTTTCCCCAGAAATTCACTTGGGCTTGGTGATGTGTTGTTGCAAGAAGGTGGGTGGTCCCTGGCCTGCAATCCATCTTCCACCTTACTCTGATATCTCGGTGCCCAGTATGGTCAGGGAAAATGTGTCCTTCATCTGCATGTAGAAAGGAAAAACATATTGTGACATTAAAGAGCTCTTCTTTTCTATCCAAATTCTTATGGGTTTTGAAATATTGATATATATATTGATATATATTGATATAATTCGACATTTACTGAACACCTACAATGTGGCAGGCACTGCCCTCTCCACTACAAAGATTAAAAATGAGTTGATCTCGGACCTGAATTAGCTTATGTGCTATGAAGACGGAAGTAACATGTACATAGAAATTTAAATACTAACTATATTCAAAGTAAAATTTTGTGGGGAGAGGACATTTGGAAGGGTCAATAGGGCATGATTGACAGAAGACTGGCTAGAACACTTCGGTTCAAATCAGCCGCTGACATATATTAGCTGTAGTCACTTGACTTCTCACTGCCCTAGAGATCCAACTCAATTGTAGAGGAGGCACCAACATGTGACCCTGGTCAAGTCACTTGTTTGCCTCAGTTTCCTTACCTGTAAAATTAACTAGAGAAAGAAATGATAAAACACTCTAGAATCTTGGCCATGAAAACCCCAAATGGGGTCATAAAGAGTCAAAAATGAGTTAATGACTGAACACAGTTGACATGCATCCTCTCAGGAGAGCTCCCCATACCAAGGAAATCACAAGTCCAGTCCCCATTTCTATTGTTCATACAAGAAGAACTGGAATGTAAGAACATTTCAATGAACCAAGGTGCATCAGTTGACACAATGCATTTTTTTTAAATTGGAAAAAGTCATGAAGAATGAAGTAAAAATAACTAAGCATTTCCAAGTGTTATAAAATTTGCATCAATGTCCCATCTGGTCCCCAATTTCCTGAAGGAAGGCACTGGCAAGTGGGGAGATTTGGGTTAACTTCCTGGAGGAAGAAATCCCAGAGTGGAACTTTAAAATAAACTAACTAGGAATTCTGGGAGGTAGAAATGAGGAGGGACTGCATCTCAGGTATGAGGATCAACCTGTGCAAAGCTACAGAGATGGGAAATAGAATATCACAGATGGGAAACAGTAACTGGAACAGTCCAGTCTGGTTGTGTATATGATTCCACACATATCTAGTTTTTAGTTTGTCTGGGATGGTAAAACAATTTGAATTGCTGGAATGGAATCTGAAAAGATTCTATTGAGATTCTAATTTACAAATACAAAACATGCCTTGAACTGTTATCTGAAAACTGAATTATTTGTCTCTCTTTTGAGGACCACAAAATCCTTATTGTAATACAAGTTGTGATACTTAAGACACAGTTATGGAAGCAAATATAATATCATGAGTTTGAAAAATAAATCCATGAGAGAAAAGCAATTAATTTTGCGCTCTAGAACTTTGATAGAGTCTTCCTCTATTCTCTTTTCTATTTCATATTCCTAGTTGGGGGAAGTTCATTTTTCATCCAAGTAATTTTTTGCCCCAATCAAAATAAGAATACAACATTCCTCCTTTCTTTCTTTGCTCTGTTTCCTATGTTTCTCTCTTTCTCTCTTATAATCTCTCTGTCTCTCTCTATGTCTTTCTGGGTCTCTGTCTCTCTCTGACTCCCTGTTTCTGTCTCTGTCTTTCTCTGTGTGCCTATCTGTTTCTCCTTCTTTCTCCCACCCCCATTCTATGAAAGGAAAGCAAAACAATTCCTGTACTCGGATTTTGCCCCTAAGCTAAGTAGGCCAGGATTCAGCAGGGAATGCATATGATTTGTGCTTGATTCATTTGAGTTTGATTCATTTTTCTCCAAATTCTGTTAAGGAAACTACTTTCCTTTTAAAGAAAAGGGGGAAAAGAGGCTAGAAAATGGAAAGGGGGGGGGAAGAGAGGAAAAGAAGCAATTCTACATTCTACTTAAAAGAGATTATCTATTCATCTCTACATGTTTGGTGGAACGAGAAAGCCTAAACGGAACTTGGCCCTAGGTTCTTTACCTAAAAAAAGGGCATGCTAGTTCTGGCACTACCTACCTCATGGATACAAAGCACCTTAGAAATGTGAATTTTTATGATTTCCAGAGTCCAGGCCCTGATAAGTTTTGTGGGGCAAATCAGAGAAGTATATCTCTCCAAATTATTTTGAATTTTAAAAAATATATTTTTTGGTTACTTATCTATGTATATGTTGTTTCTCCATAGAAGTTAACTTTTCAATGGAAATGACTTTTTATTTTGATATTTATCTTCATAATGGCCAGCACAGTGTCTGCTATATAAAATAGTAAATAGTTAACAAGTGTTTAGTGTACATTGTTGTTCAGTTGTTTCAGTCATGTCATCAGACTCTTCATGACTCTATTTGGAGTTTTCTTGGCAGAGATACTAGAATGACTTGTTATTTCCTTCTCCAGCCTCTTTTACAGATGAGGAAATTAAAGCAGAAAGGGTCAAGTGACTTGCCCAGAGTCACACAACTTGTAAGTGTCTGAGTCTGGATATGAACTCAGATCTTCCTGACTCCAGATACAGTGGTCTTATCCACAGTACCACATAGCTGTCATTTAGTGTCAATTATGTACCAGGAACTGTGTTTGCTAAGAGTGTGGGAATATGAAATCCCTGCCTTTAAGGGGCTTAATTTTTAAAAGGGGAGATGACATACAAATAACTATGTATATGCAAGATATATGCATCTGGAAGCTAATCTCAGAGGGAAGACAGGATAAAGGGAAGGGCAAGGCCCAAAGAAAAGTCTCCTGCAGAAGGTGGGATTTGAGCTTAGGCTTATGAGGAAAGAGAGTGTTTCAGTGATGGGGGACTGCTAGTACAAAGACACAGAGATTGAGTGTAAGGAATTGAAAGTCCCGCAGTGGAGCCAAAGGGAGTAAAGTGTGAACAGACTTCTTGTTGAACTAAACGCTTAACTTCAGAAATGTACTTATGCCTAAATTTGGTAGGGACAAGGATTCCCTGGGGAATGAGTGGATGAAACAACCATAAGGAAAGTCAGTATCTAGAACACCCCAAAAACCTGCATTCTGTACATGGGGCTTTCAAACTGCAAAGATGAAGCAGAGCCAGTAGGAGAGCTTCTTGTGCTCCTCAAATTTCTTTTTGCCTTACTTTAGGGTTTCTGGGATTTGTCTTGGAACATAGAGTATACAATGTTCAAGATAGAAGGGACCTTAGAGATTATCTAGTTCAATCATCTCATTTTACAAAAGAAGTAACTGAGATTCTGAAAGGAAAACTTAGCCAAAGCCATGAAGTGAGAATTGAGGGTCATTACCACGATGTCTCCCCACTGGCCTTCCTAAGAGCCTGAAATTCTCATATGCATTGCTTTCATAGGCAGCATCAGGAAAATAGGGAAACTCCAATTATGCTATAACACTAAAAATTAAAAAAAAAAGACAACTATAGTTTAGTTCTCCATGAAACACTGACAAAAGGATGTTTTCTGGTTAGTTCATACAGCGAATGTACTTTTATCAGCCTCTATAACCAAGTAAGAGCTGAATCAAAGAGGACCTAGATGACACGGTGGGAAGAATACTAGACCTGTAAAGAAAAGAAGTATTAGTAGTAAAGAAGATTAATATTCTTGAATTCAAATCTGGCCTCAGGCACTTATTAGTTGTGGATCCTCAAACAAGTTGCTTTATCCTGTTTCCCTTGGTTTCTTCCTCTGGAAAATGAGCTGGAGAAGGCAATGACAAATCACTCCAGTATCTTTGTCAGGAAAACCCCAGAGTCATGAAGAGTCAGACATGACCAAAGCGACTGAATGAAATTAAAGCAAGCCTTTATGTCAGCAGTATACAGAGATTCAGTGCAATTGTACCTTGGGAAACCAAGAAAGATGAGGTAGCAGTGTTCAGGAACAGGCTACATAGGAGAATACCTGCAGGGAAAATATGGAGGAGAAAAAAAAAGGGACAGCAAATTGAATACTGGGTGTTACACATGGATTCCAACTGCATCAGCCTGATGGTGACTTAAATCTAACCCATGTATAGTTAGAAATAACTTGAATCCCTAAAACTACATTACCCAAATTTCCTTTCTGTATTACCCAGAATGCTTTTCCCTTTGTCCATGTCTGCATTGTCACATTTGTATATAGTTTGCTGTAACTCCTCCCTCTGTCTCTTTTGCTCTCATGAGCAGGCTGGGTGAGTACCTTTTTAGTTAGCTTTTTGTGTTAGTTTATTATTAATAAAATGTTATAAAATATAATAGTTATCAAATATTAATTTTCATCTCCACACC
This sequence comes from Gracilinanus agilis, assembly GCF_016433145.1. NCBI lineage: Eukaryota > Metazoa > Chordata > Mammalia > Didelphimorphia > Didelphidae > Gracilinanus > Gracilinanus agilis. The sequence continues at coordinate 218,420,318 of NC_058130.1, forward strand.
CATCACCCACATCCACCCAGGGTGTGTGGGTAGGTGGGCAAGGCTGAAGAGTAGCCTTTGACTCTGTATACCAATTAAGCCAAGTTTGTCCTGGGGAGGCACCTGAATTCCCACCTTTGTGTGTGAACAGTTGTGAATTCTTGAGATTTGGGTCAGATTCCTAGGGAGTTTGCCTTATGTCTGCATTCTCCAGGAGTAGTGGGTTTCAGTACTTTCACTGGTCTTGTATCTACATGCCTGAAGTAATATTCAAAGCATATACAGGGACAGTGTGATCACCAGGAAAATGTCTGGTGATGCTAGGAGATGCTCATTCCCCAGGTCCCTAGCATTCACTTCATGTTGCACACCTGATGCAGCTTGCAAATATCTCCTCCTTCTTTCATGGCCTTATCCCCAATATTACCCTCTGGCTTTTGTTGCTCTGGGATACACAATTAAATTTCCATGCAGGCCTAGCTTAAATATGATCCATCTCTAAGAAATCTTCCTTAACTAATCCCATACTACTCTAATTATTACTAAAATCTAACATTTTGAGAGTTAGAAGTTTTTAGTTAAAAACGTATATATTACTTTATACTTGACCATACATAGGCTGTCCAAATTCTTGTTTTCTATCTGTCATAAGTATTCGTGTTTCATCACCCTAGAACCTAAGTTCCTCAAGAGTAGGAACTATTTTCTATCTCTTCCCTCTCCTCCAGAGTGCCCACTATGGTAGGCATTTGTTAAATGGATTGATCAAACAGTCTTGATCTTCTTGAGTTTTTAGGCTAATCCACTTAAATAAATTACTATCTGTATTATCTTGGACAAAACACTTGGCTTCCCTTAACCTCAGTTCCCTCATCTGTAAAATGAGGATGATAATATTACTAATATCACAAGGTTTTCAAGAGGCTCAAGTGATCTATTGTTCGGTCACTTCAGGTTTGTCTGACTCTTTGTGACCCCATTTAGAGTTTTCTTAGCTAAGATGCTGGAATGGTTTGCCATTTCCTTCTCCAGCTCCTTTTCCAGATAAGAAAACTGAGGCAACAGGGTTAAGTGACTTGTGTAGGGTTACATAGCTAATAAGGGTCTGAGGTCAAATTTGAATTCAGGAAGATGAATTCCAGGGCCAGTAAGCTATCCATTATGCCACCTACCTGCGCCTCAAATGAACTAATATGTAAAGTATTTGGCAAACTAGAAAGCTATATATAAATGTTATGATGATGATGATGATGATGATAGTAATAATGATCTTGTAGCCCATGTGGAGCTGACTTCAGTGGGAAAAAACAATTCAATTATTCTGTGGGATCAAACAACAAATAGACTGAATTTTTTACTTTTAAATGAGTTGCTTTGCTCTTATGCGGCCACATTCCTGGACTTGAAAGATTTCACCTATCCTGACCTTGGGATCTTTACCGAAGACTTTAGGGATATTAACATTACTGCTTGAAGTCTGGCTCTCTTCCCCCATTGCCATATTTTGACAGATCACTGCTTTGTAACAGTCTGGATTAAATACTTGAAGGCAAACAGAAGAAACTATGGAGGTGATAGAAATGAACACTGAAAACACAATCTGGACCATAGCATCCGTTGAAGAATAAAAGTTGATTCTGACTTTCTTGAACTAATGTTGAGAGCTTTGGTAGTTCTCTTTCATGAAAGAGGCTATTTAAATATTGCATGGGATCTCTTTTCTCCTAGGGAATCTATAGTGTTTCATCTTTTTCCTCCATCAAAGATGAGCTGCGTATATTACAGAATTAGAGATTATGTGTTGTAGGACTCGCTGGGAGTCTGTGTCTGAGCTAGCAATTTCTAACTACTAAAACTTGCACCTCATTTGCATAGTTTATTATACAATTAACAAGCATCATGCTAATGAGGCTAAGGTAATAGACATGATCCTCATGTGGGCTAGTTAATTCTGTTTTCCCCTCAATAGCCAAAGCCTGTACCCCTAGCCTTTGCCTTACCTCTAGGCAGACATTTGCCAATATGCATTGTGGGTCATATTTGGAAGCCAGGAAAGAGAGTGGTTCAGAATTATCCACACCCACCACTAGAAAAACAACTCAAAGCATATACCATGCTGAAAGGGAGTGTCTATATGCAGAGGACAAATTCTAAATTATGTTTCTGAATATCAATTTATCCTTCAAGGCTCAGATCAATTCCCTCTACTTCTGTAAAGTTTTCCATATTCATAACCCAACTTCCATTCAACAATTCAATTCAGGTGGCATTGATAGCCACTCACTGGGGGATCCCATGTTCACTCTGATAGTTTGTGCATGCCTTGAAGGGCAAAAATGCTGAGAAGCTTTTCTAGACTCCATGGTTACCAGAATCAGCAATGTCTTATCTCTCAATTTTATTTCTCTCATGGTGGTACTAATTCATTCTGTGTATGTATGGGGAGCATGTATTAGGGTAGGGGAATTGGTGATGGTTGTATGGATTCGTGGATCTACCCAATTGGAACTTAGTTCTGAGCCCTATGTCTTGATGAAACTCTACCACCTTCTTTGACTTTCCTTTATTTCAGTGAGCACAAGCCATAAGACCTTACCTTAAAGGTCTCTGCAGAAGTAAATACTCATGTTTGAACACTATGGGCAGTATTTACTTGGTCTAGAAACAGTAAGCAAATAGATAGTACACAATAATAGAAAATAATATAAACTAAAGCAATAAAGCATTTACTAGACCATTGTGAGCCCACTGATCCCAAAAAATCCCCCAGACAGTTCCAGAAGCTGTTTCAACCTCAAAAGTTTTAGGAATGTACAGTTTGATTCTATTCCCCTCTGAGCAGACAAAACATTGTAAATAATACAGTTGCCCCAGTATATTTAACCAAGCTTCCAGTGGAATTGGTCCCCAGAAACACAGGAAGAAGCAATAGAGGAACTTTAAGCTGGTCCTAGGACTGGATATAGGATCCAGGTAGACTTGGGGTATTGGCTCAGCCTATACCATACATGGAATTTTGTTCTACCCTTCCATTCTTTTTAACACCTTAGTTTCTTCCTTAATTCTGTGATCTGGTGACATTGGTGTTTTTATCTCAACCAGTATACTCCATCTCACAACTCTGGGAATTTCCTCTAGTTGTTTCCCATACCTGGAGTGTTCTCCTCCTTGCCAAAAAGCCCTACTTTGGGAGAGACTCTAGAGTGAAATCTAAGCTTTTAAAAAAGAAATGGCTCTTCTTTGTCTCCATTTCTTGGCTTCCTTCAAGTCTGGGCTAAAATCTTACCTTCTGCAAGAAGCCATTCTTAGGGATAGTTGGTGGCTCAGTAGAGAGAGAGAGAGAGAGCCAAGCTTAGAGAAGAAAGGTCCTAAATTAAAATCTGGCCACTTCCAGGTTGTATGTCTCTGGGCAAGTCACTTAACCTCAAATCCTAGCCCTTACTGCACTTTTGCTTTGGAACAAATACTTAGTAAGGTAAAGGTTTAAAAATAAATAAATAAAGATAGGGGCAGCTAGATGGCTCAGTGGATAGAAAGCCAGTCCTAAAGATGAGAGGAGCTGGGTTCAAATCTGGCCTCAGACACTTCCTAGCTATGTGAACCTGGGCAAGTCACTTAACCCCAATTGCCTAACCATTACTGCTCTTCTGCCCTGGAACAAATACTTAAAATTGTTTCTAAAACGGACAGTATGGGTTAAAAAATAAAAGTAAATACAAAATATCTACAAAATAATTACAGAGTCACTTTGGTAGCGAGAGGGAGGACTAATTAGGAAAGACCTCTGAAAGGAGCTGGTACATGATTTGAAGGAAGTCAGGTAGATGGTGCAGTAAAATAAATACTGGACATAGTATCAGGAAGACCTGAGTTCAAATCTGGCCTCAGATACTAGCTATGTAACCTTAGGCAAGTCATTTAACTTTACCTCAATTTCCTTATCTGTAAGATGTAGATAATAATAGTATCTTCCTCCCAGGGTTGTTGTAAGGATCAAATGAGACCATATTTACAAAGAACTTAGCACAGCACCTGGAATATAGTAAGAGAGTTACATCAATGTTACCTTTGGTCATTATGATGATAATGACAATGATGATGATGATTATGGTGATGAGGCAAAGATCATTCTAAGTATGGGGTAAATCTGTGTAAAGGCACAGAGGTTGGAGATTAAATATCACATACAGTGAATAACAAGTTAGTTAATTAGTTAGTTTGGCCAAAACATAGACTATGTGAGAACAAATAAGTAATTAACCTAAAAAGCTAAGTTGGAATCAGACTGTTTAGGACTTGAAACATCACTTAGAAGAGCTTATACTTTATTTTATAGGATGAATGAGCAATATAGAATCACTAAAACCTCAGGCCTATCTCTTTAAGACAAAGAAGGCAATTGAAGCTGGTTTGTGTTAGACTTGTTTAAAGGGTGATGGATGAATGAGTAGCGCCCATGCTATGGGCACATAATCCTCCAGCAGTCCAAAGGATTCACGTTGGAGCCAATCTTCTGGCCTTTTTGACCCAAGCTTGTTCTTGGTTCTTTGTATCTTCTCTGTCCCATTTCTTTCATGTGATTTTAGGCATTCTCATCCAACTTTTTTATTTCCAAATCTGTATTTTTTCCTCCCTTCACCCTGTGGCTTGATGACTTCTTTACCTCTCTGTTTTCTGACAACTTATTCTTTCCAGCCTCTGTTTTATCTCAATTGTCCAGATCCTTCCCTACATTTTTAGACAATAGTTCATAATCACCACTCAGGCCTGCCTGTAATTCTAGTGATTGTTCCTTTATTTTTCACTACTTGGTAATGATATTTCTTAATTATTCCAGCCAAAGATTATCTCTTTCTCTTACAAGCTTTCTGTGCCATTCATCTGACTCTTTTTTAGATATGACCTCAGGATATTTCTTCAACATCTTGTATTCTTATTTAATGCTAACCTTGTCAAAGGACAAGGAGGTGGTACATAGATAGAGTGGGCCTGGAGTCAAGAAGACTCATCTTCCTGACTTCAAATCTGGTCTCAAACACAAGGCACTTGACCCCATTTCCTTTATTTTCTTATTTGTAAAATGAGCTGGAGAAGGAAATGGCAAACCACTCCAGTATCTTTGCCTAGAAAACCCCAAATGGGCTCACAAAGAATATGGCATAACTAAAACATCTGAACAACAACAAAATCTTGTCAGACATAATGGAGTCCTCTACCTGTGCTCCATTGTGACATGGAGGCAACCCTGGTCTTTCAAAGATTAGATCATGAGCCATTTCTACCATTCTAGAAAGGCTTCAAGTATAGTCCTAGGACTGACTGAATTGACTGTCTTAGGGCCAACCTGCCTAAGAATGGAAAACCTCATCACAAGGCCACCTGGTGCTGAATTCTTTGGCCAGAACAAATGATGAGTCAAATAAAGATAAAAATTGTCCTTGGTCCTGTGCAGCCTTCTTTTGCTCCTATGGGGACACTTGTGGAATGGCAGAAAAGGAAACAGGGTACTAAGGATCACCACTGCATTATGTATTGGATAGGGAGCTGGCCTTGGAGCCAAAAAGACTTGGATTCAAGTCACATCTCTGACACATACTAATTGTGTGACCCTGAGTCAACTAATCATTAAGCATTCTAGGTAACTCTGTAAGACTATAATTGCAGAGAAAGTGTTAACCTACTTTGGTAGAAGGCGTCTCCTCATACAATTCTTGTCCCTCCCAGCTTCCTAGGGCCATGCTAGCTCTTCTTAGCTATCTATCATCTCTGACTCCTCCCCGCTATAATCTGAACTCTGCCTCTGGACTCCTCTACTCTGATAGATCAGCTTTTACCTCATCATTTCTCATGTCATGCCACTTTCCTCTTTCCAATTCCCCTTTATGGATTGTTTTCCACTATTAAGAATATAAGCTGAATTGTGTAACCATGTTAACTTTTCCAAAAAATAAATATTAATAAACGTTTTTAAAAAAAGAATATAAGCTTCTTAAGGACATGTTTTGCCTTGTTTGCTTATAATTATATTCTTGGCTTTTGATACAGCGTCTGGCATATAGTTATAAATATTCACTGGATGGACCAGTTGGGCTTGGAGTCAAGAAGACCTAAGTTCAAATCTGGCCTCAGTTAGTAGCTGTGTAACCCTGGACAAGTCATCTAATCTCTGTTTACCTTAGTTTATTCAAGTATAAAAAAAAAAAGAAGAACACCAGCATCTTCCTTGCAAAATTGTTATGAGGATCAAAGAAAATAATATTTGTAAAGTGCTTAGCACAATGTCTGGCATATAGTAAAGCTTTATTAATGCTTATTCCTCCTCTTTCTTTCTCCTATGTACCCCCCCTCAGATATCAGTTGCAGATAATATGAATATGAGAGCTCTATCCAAGGACTAACAAATTAATATGCTTTACTGGAGGAGGTGAATACATTAATATTGATAATCTTGCCATAAATGGAATCAGAGAAGACCAAAGGAAGTCACAGCAAAATAGAAAAGATGACTCAAAGGTTGTCCTTAGAGAGGCAAGCAAGGGAGTTGGTAGAACTGGTTCCTTCATGCCCAAAATAAGAAGAAACAACATTTCAATGGTACTTAGCCATCTCAGTTTTAGTGCTCATAATAGTCCTAGGTAAAAAAGACCACCATAAAGATAATAGCAATATGTATGCTGCCATCTCTTAAAGAGGACAAGTAATGAACTTAAAATATCCTCTGAGTTAAATACAGTAACTCTGATTCTCATTGGATACAATAAGGCATTCATAGGGAGAGATGGCAAAAAAAAATATGCTGGAAAATAAGGGTCAGGTTCTCTCTGAAATTACCTTCCATTTACTCTGTATGTGTATTGAGACAAAATGGGACAAGAAAATTTATCAGCATGTACTCATGGCCCAAGAGCACTAACTCTGGACTCATCTAGAATGGAAATCTTATGTGGCCTAAACCCACAAAAGGTAATCATGGGGGCAGCTGGGTAGCTCAGTGGATTGAGAGCCAGGCCTAGAGATGGGAGGTCCTAGGTTCAAATCTGGCCTCAGACACTTCCCAGCTGTGTGACCCTGGGCAAGTCACTTGACCCCCATTGCCTAGCCCTTACCACTCTTCTGCCTTGAAGCCAATACACAGTATTGACCCTGGAAGGAAGGTAAGGATTTTAAGAGAGAAAAAAAAAGTAATCAGGTTTCTCCTTCTGGTTCTGCCCCAGAGTTTTATTCTGGGGAAATATTTATAACAAATTTAAGGTATGACTATGTCTAAGGTCTCCCTAAAATGTGAGCAATAGGGTACCTTATAAAAAGTTACTCAGTGTACAACATGGATATCAAAAATAGGATAACTGTTTATTTCTTCCACCACAGAAAATATTTAATATTCAAGAGGATACGAAGATGCAAATGAACAAATAATGGAAATATAATATACTCAAAAGGACCATTACATTCATTATATTCCTCCCATGAAGATAAAGACAACTTTGAGGAATTAATAAGTAGCTATTTCCCATTCATCTCAGACTGGCAAACCAGAGCATAGCTTTCTTTGGTGCTTTAACTATAGAATGATATAAATATAGATTAGGTGGTCTCCATTTCTCTTCTGAGAAATGTAATGTAACAGTAGTCTTCTCCCTCTAATCTGCTGAGGCCCAAATCAGTACACCTAGATTCGTGAAGTTACTGTTAGTGCTAGAAGCATCTATTTCTCAGGAGAACTAGTTTTTTACCAATTCCTAGAGAAAATATCATAAAGGAAGGGTGTGTGGAGTGTCCAGTGAGGACTAACACTTCTAGTCTGGGGGCTTTCCAAGCCCTTTTCAGTATTGCTCCTATACCTTTGGTGTTCACCTTTTACCTAACTTTCACCTATGGCTCCAAGAAGCTGTAGCACACACAGCAGGCACACCCTGGTAAAACCATCTCAGCAGATGGACTAAACCAGGTTGAAGGTAACTGACAGGGCTCCAACATATCAGTAAATTGGGGGGAGATGTCTATTCCAAGTATGTAAAGATTTCCCCCAGAAGGATGGTTAGATGAGAAGAATTTGTTCCAATGGCCAAGAAGGTAGCTGAAGTAGGCACTGTAGAGTCCTTAGAGCTTGGTCAGACATTGAAAATGTCAGTGTCATCCACCACATCTGGGACCATCACCAGTCGTTTTGACTTTTGTCTTACCAAGAGACTTTGATTTGTCTCTGGAAGAGAGTAAGGCTGACAACTTTGTGCAACTCTGCCTTGCCTAAAATCAATTCACTTGCTACTCAAGACATTATCCTTTGATGCCATTGGTCCGCTTCAAAAACAAAGAACAAACAACAACCATGTAAAGGAAGAAGAAGAGAGCAAGGGAACTGAGTGTCACAATGGCTACTCTAAGCAGCTCTTATTTCTCCACCTTACTGGGGGCAGGGAGTGGATGGAAATCCTCTATGCTCTAACTGGAAGTCCAAAGGAGAAACAGCACTGGAAAGAAATACTCTAATTATAGGAGCCACCAAAATATTGGGACTTTTCTAGAAAATCAATGGGGGATAGTCTTCAAATGAGAATCCATTCCTTCTGTTGCTCAGTAGTCATTCCTCCTTCTAGTAATTGGGACTCATCAGTAATTGCTTACTTATCTTCCTCATCTTAACAAGGTGCATATCCTTTAGCCAAGAGCCAGCAAATATATAACTCCATGGAGCATTCCCTAAACTAGTTCCTTTAATTCCTCTGCCATAATTTTTTTTCAATAACAATCCAGTTTTATCATCAATGACAAAATGACTCCTTGCCTTAAAACTTTATACCTTAAAAAAAAAAAAAAAAAAAAAAAAAAAAAAAAAAAAAACTTTATACCTTACAACTCAAAATGCTAGTCAAAAAGTAGAAATGAAATTCAGGAAGAAAAAAGTGGGTCAGAGAGGCTGGACCAGACCAAATATTTCACTACTAATCTGTAATAGAGGAAAAACAACTATGCCATTGCATTACCATATCAAATTTGTCAGGGACAGATGCTGAGAGAATGAGAAAAATCATCAACATGCAAAGATAATTAAGGTAAAATTAGAAATTACTGACCAATAAGCCTACATTCTCACTTTAACAAAATCTTTATAAGGCTAATCTGCATGTGTATTCAGGGTTCACTTAATGAATACATGAGAAGGTTGTAAGGAGGCTTTCATCAACAATTTCCTATGACAAAGTTGCATCTTTAATCTTTGAAAAGTGTAGATGATATATTATGCTATTGTATTTATTGTTTGTTGATTATAAGCGAGCATTCCATTAAAGCAAAACATATCCTTAGAGGGTTTCCTCCTACAAGGAGGCTCTTATCTATATGTTAAAATCGTAAACACTCCTTGACAAATGCCACCAGAGAGAAAACACTATTCAATGACCCTCTAGGATCGTTAATGCCAAGCAAGTTATTAAACAAAAAGATGTATGCTTGCCAAAAAAGGTTTGCCAATATTACAAAGGATGCCTTGCATTAATTTAAAATAGGAGGGTGATTCCCCACAGATCTGAAAGTTTTTATCTTTTCTTGTGTATGTCATGGGTAGTCAATGAAGCCTATGAACCTCTTTTCAAAAGAATATTTTCTTTAAAAAAAAAAAAGAATGAAATGCTAAATCTCAGTTAGAGGCTGGCAAAAAATAAAGCTATAAATTTCCCTCTATTAAAGATTCAACTTCATGAATCTGAAATCTATCTCTGGTTCCCTTGGTTAAGAACTTCTGCTATAGATAATAAAGTCCTCTAAATATTCCTGTTTATAGGTGATATTGCACTACTTATATCAGAACATTATAGGGTTTTCTCAGTGAAATTTGTGATTATTCAAAGGATATCAGTCTAACAGTCAATAGAGAAAAAACTAAATGATGAAAAATGTTTAATGCTCAGATTATACATGCAGAAGAACTGTCAGTCCAGAGATTTAATATCAAATCATGAAGATAAGAGGAAGAAAAACAGAGGAAATGGCAAGATTGCGTCTAAATAACATAAACAGAAGCAATGGTATCTAGAGAAAATAAAATGAAAAATTTCGACAAGTCAATGTGAATTGTCGAGGCCATTCTAAAGTTGGTTTCCCCACTCCTCAAAAAAAAAAAAAAATACTCAGGGGCAGCTGGGTAGCTCAGTGGATTGAGAGTCAGGCCTAGAGACGGGAGGTCCTAGGTTCAAATCTGGCCTCAGACACTTCCCAGCTGTGTGACCCTGGGAAAATCACTTGACTCCTATTTACCACTTTTCCATCAAGGAACCAATAAACAGAAGTTAAGGGTTTTAAAAAAAAAACAAACTCAATGTGTGTTAGTATAATAGGGGAGAGCCTACCAAGAGTATATTAGTATGCTTTACTAATATCACTCCCTTCATGGAAGAGACTTAAAATCTTATTTCTGGGAGATTCAGGATGGCATGTAAAGGAAGTATCTTGAAGAGACTTTGTAACACTCTGTTACTGGTTTCTTTTGGTTAACTGCATGGTGAATACTGGCTGAAGTGTTGTTAAAAACTGCTTTAGTTAGTCTCTTCCAATCTCCCTTAGTTTGATCTCTTTCATGGTTTGACTTCCTTTCTTTGACTGACTTCTTCTTGCTCAGTGGCATAGGATGAGAGAAAATGGGGACAAAATAGAGAATCCTTAACCACATTTCTTTGCCAACTATGGCCCCATGAAAATGGGCTGTGGTTCTTTGCCTTCCTCAGTCTGAGATGAGGAGAGCCTGAGGCCTCTCAACTTATAGTAAAGTGCCTTACTAGATTCCATAGAACAGGAAAAAGTCAGTGGAAAGGAAGAAATTTTTCAAAAGAAATGAAAAAATATTGACTATATATAAGACATACTTAATATAAATAAATATATTACAAATATAAAGTAAAAATTGCCCAAACTAAGAGAATGTAAAATAAATTTAATGAAAAGACATCAAACTTCCAAAAGGAATTGACAAAGAAAAAAAATCCTGGTTCAGGTGGATTTAAAGATGAACTGTAACTTATCCAAAAAATAACATCAAAAAAACTCATTACGATCAAGTTAGTTTTATGCCAGGGATACAATATGGTTCAACATTTGAAAAAAAATTAACACAACTATATTAAAAAAACAAACATCCAAAACCACATAATTATCTCAGTAGAGGATAAAAAACCTTTGAAAGTAGAGCACTCATTTGTGCTAAAAATCTTTAGGGTATAAAGGGATCTTTTCATTTTTTAAAAGGAAATGATGAAAAGCACATATCTAAAACCAAAAGCTAACATTATATGCAAAAGCGAAATGCTGGACAATTGTCTGATAATTATAAGCACAAAGCAGAGATTTCAGAAATGATAGCAATATCAATGACAAGAGAAAAATAATTTTTTAATTTATTTTTTATTTTTTCCCCATAGTTACATGACTCCTGTTGTCTCCCTTCCCTCTTCCCTCCCCGCTCCTGGAGTTGACAAGCAATACCACTGGGTTATACATATATTATCACTCAAATCCTATTTCCATATTATTCATTTTTGTAGTAATCTTTTAAAACCAAACCCCCCAATTACATACCCATATAAGCAAGTGATATATCATTTGTTTTCTTCTGGATTTCTACTCCCACAGTTCAAGAGAAAAATAATTTAAACGAATAAACATAGGCAAAGAAGTGATACAGCTTACCCTATTTTCTCATGATGGAATGAATTATCTAGGAAATCCCAGAGGGTTGGCAAATAAATTGAGACAATAGTTTCAGTAAAATAGTTGGAAACAAAATAAACCTATAAAATCAATGACAGTTCTATGAAACAATAACAAAACCTAAGAGGAAATGATAAGAGAGATTTCACTCAAAATAAAGACAAATGCAAAAAATATCTGATAGTTATGAAAGTGTACTCAAGCTCAGTGTAGATAAAATTACAACACATTCTCTATAGAAATAAAGACTTAAATGACTAGAAAGATGTTCAGTTATTCAGTACTCATCACTAGTTGGAGCCAAAAATAAAGTTCATTTCCTGGGAAGAAGCACAAAAGCAGACAACAAACCATGGGATCTCCTGCAATATTGAACAACTAGAATGTGAGCCTTGATTCCTCACAAGTGTATCTAATGCATTAGGAGGGATAGTAACAGATACCTAAGTAATAGTAATAAAGATAGCTACCATTTGTGTAGCACTTTAAGGTTAGCAAATCCCTTAACAAATAACACCTCAGCTTATCTCACAATAACAATATTATTATCTTCATTTTATACATGAAGACACTAAAATTAACGACTTGCCCAGGTTCACTTAGCTAGTAAGTGTCCACTGATTAGATTTGAACTCAGTACTTTCTGATTCTTATGTCCAATCTCTATCAACTGTACCACCTACTTTCCTCTACAGATACTTGAGGAAATTTACCCAATTATTGACTAATGATAGCAAAGGAATTAGAAGTTTCAGAAAGGACAGAGACTGGAGAGCTATATTTTCTGTAGCTATATTGTGGGATAACTTTGTCTCTGACTAGAAAAGGGAAGAGAAGTTCATAAATGAAAAAAATGTGTTTGCTTTTTAAAAAAATATCTTTTATTACTATGAACTTGATAAACATGAACAAAAATGAACATTTCCATATCAAAAGAACAGAAAAAAAGAGGACCACATATGAAATTATGTCTCAGTGATATATGGATTTTTAAAACACATATTTCAAATTTAACATGGTAGCTCCAGCACTTCTTTGCTTGCCTGGGTGCAGTTTTATGCTGATTTCCCAGAGTCAAATGTGGGTCAGAAAGGAAATTCAGTCCTCCCAAGATGACAACCAAAAAAGATCATTTCGTTATGATATTCCATTTTCAAATCTTTTTTAGACCCTTTCATAACAATTGAAAGAAAGTCAAGACTTAAATGACTCTATGATTAGAAGAATTGTTCTTTATTCATCTTTGTGCATCCTAGCACCTGTCAGAGTGCACACAATAGAGCACAGAGTAAAGATGCTCAATAGTTGTTGAATTGAATTGAAATGAAAAGGAAGCAGAGTCAAGATGGTCTGCTAACTTGCCATCTTATTTTCAGGAGATAAAGTCAAAGAAAACCCACAAAACCAACCACTTTTAGAATATCAAAAGGTTCCAGGCATGGTGGCAAAAACTTAATTCCAGGTATTAAGGAAGGTGGGGTTGATGGATCTCTGGAGTTTGAGACTTTTGAGCTACATTAACCTAAGTTGATCCAGGTTTCCCAAGTTAAATATTTGTATGGTAAAAGGAAGGAGAATCGGGGAAAGGAAAGGAAAGGAAAGGAAAGGAAAGGAAAGGAAAGGAAAGGAAAGGAAAAGAAAGGAAAGGAAAGGAAAGGAAAGGAAAGGAAAGGAAAGGA